>NC_064431.1:32417500-32525000 GCF_023375975.1 Astyanax mexicanus
AGGGTCAGCGCCGCTGCTGACCGCACACAGCTACCCAAACACGGCGGTCAGGGTCCCCCAGCTCAGACTGCGCAGCGGCGGCCATTAAATACAGTTTATCTTACCTTTAATAGAAGCTGTAGCGATGAAAACGGCTTTACACTGCCGACAGGTCCATTCAGTAACAAAGCAGCAGCGGCTCTTCCAGTAAACACCCGAAAGTGGCTGTAACCCGTCCGTTACAGCAAAGTTTCTTCCGTTTAAAAGTTTAGTCCGCGGCGCTCGTTCACCGTTTAGCGATGTGTCGTTCGCGAATATTCCGGTTCTAAGAGCCGGCTCTTTGAAGTGAACGATTGGAACCGACTCCACAATTGGAGCCATTTTAGGATCCTATTTGGGAACTGTTCTTTTCCTTCAGTATCTCGCTGTCCCTCCGCCTCCCTGTCGTTGCGTTTGTGCTCTGTAAGTGCCACAGAGCCGACAGTTTTTTTTTCCAACGTGCTCCACATATCTGACCAATCACATGCAGCTTTCAATTACGTGACGGGGAAACACTAAAAAATGTGTTGCTTAAAAGTGTCAATAATAAAACAAAATGTTAGGTTTAACCTATTAATTATTTAAAGTAAAAAATATATATGAGCCGTTAGAGCCGCATCTCAAAATAGAGCCGAAAATCCCATCACTATCACCGTTTAGTTCGCTGATTCATATTCATATTTTCGAAGCTTGCGAATCGACTCCCTCCCATATTCAGCGAACATATTGAGGGAATGAACAACCTGAGCCGACTCTGTTGATTCAATAGTCAGTTCCTTCTATGAGACTCGGTCTGAGTGAGAGCCCCGGATAACAGTCAACTAACTGTTCTGATCGAAGATCAGTGTTTAAAACGAGTCATTTTGTTCAAGAGATGCTGTTTTTATTAACTTTATTCATTTTATTAACTGTATTTATACTGAATCATCATACTGAACATATGACTGAATCGAGTCTATATTTAGACGTACTCAGAGGCTATGTGTTATACTGACAGCCATATAAAATACACACAAGGTAATAAATTGAGATTTCTTTATTTTATATGGACGTCTTTCATGTATTGTAAATCACGGATCATGTAGCAATTTATCCCTGCTATAAATCCAGCACAAGACCAGCTGGTCATTCAGAAAAACATATGCTGGTTAGTTTAGCCAGCTATATTTTGTCTGGATGACCAGCTGATCTTGAACTGATTTTTTTTAGCAGGGATATTGATTATAAATAAGGCATAAACAAAATCATTGCACTTACAGCCCAAGAACACCATATATTATCTTTTTACAGTAAAATTTGTAAGCTGTAAACTGTTTCATATTCCTGATAATCCAAAAGAAAACCCAAACATTGCAGGTTATTGATCAAAACATGGTAGAATTATTGCAAATACCAAAAAAATTATTTACAGTAGGGCTGGACCCGAACATTCGGGTATTCGGATATTCGTTTTTTTCCCTTTCCAGAGCTCCACCTCACTCTAAAATCACACTTCTGTTCAGGTTAATGGCGTTATAAGAGAGGCAGAGATGCTCACAAGTCTTTGGTGAGGAGTCCGAGTCAAGTCTCAAGTCTCTTCTGGCGAAATAAAAGTCAAAGTATTTATCCGTGAGGCAAATAAGGCCTGCTCTTAAAAATAGTGAAAAATCAATAACGAAATTTAATAATAGACAGAAAAATAAATATGAAATTGGAAAATAACCAACTAAACTAAGCCCAATAAAATCTAATCTAACGAATTTCAAAAGATCAAAAACGAAAAACTCAGCAAAAGAATAGAACAATAAAGTAATATTAATAAAAACCGCAAATATCTGCCTGAATCACCCGCTGCATGAACACGGGCCGGGAATTTCGAGAATTTCCACCGCTTTCCGCGGGCCCTGTCAGGTTCGGCGAAAGAAAATGGTCTGTTTTAATGTAAGAAATCACATTGTGATTTTTGTGATGTTTCACCAGTTACAGCTTATCTGCGCGTTAATAGCTCAACGCATGAATTCATCAGTGCGCTGCACCTCGCGTGCTCGCGGGGGATTTGGCGCGTCTGTTAAGCAAGATATTGGACAGTTTTGGGGGCAGAGATAGCATACATATACATACACATACATATACATATAGCACATACATCTCAGATTTGTAGTTTAATGCTCTACTAAATTAATGTGGATTTAATTGGAAAATTTAATTGGAGGAGCAGAGACAGCTTGACGGTTGTAGTGTAATAATTACAATGTAAAGAATGATGTCTGAATTAATTTCCTATAATCTAATATAATTTAACATGGTTTAAGAATATAAAATAATTTCTAAACAAACGAACTATTTTATATTGAGCTTATAGCCCAAGTGCAAAAACTCAAAATCAGTAATCGGGCTAATAACTGCACAATCATTAAACCGAAATACACCAAGAACAGTAACATAATTTACAATGACTTTCCTCTACTCTAATATATATATATTTGTTTTTTGTTTTAAGCAAATAGCTTAGGTGTGAAAACACAAAAGCCATGATGTGGGGAAGTAGACATTCCGGGGTGAAAACACCAAAAAAAAAAAACGGGGTGAAAACACCAGAGCAGGCAGTGCAGTCCGAGCACACAGCACAACATAAGGAGACATAATGCACTCCATATATTCAGGACTGCAGTGAAATAAATTATGCTGTACAGATTTAATCTGCTTCTAGTAGATATTTAATGAGAAATAAGAACAGTGTGAATAAAAAAAAACAGACATCTATCACAGACCATTTTCTTAAACCTTGTGTCCGTTTTTTCGGGGCCGGGTGTCCGTGGAAAATTTTGCAATATATTAAGGGGGCCGTGATTTGCACTTTTTCGTACTTTAATTCGTTTTTAATACGGCTTTTTTAACGAATATTTGAATATTCGCTACAAAGCCGAATATCCCGAGCTCAAAAAACGCTATTCGGGCCAGCCTTAATTTACAGGTGAATATAAGATATATTTGACTAGAATAGAATCTCCTGAAAATAATATCTGACATGTGACTGTCTCCTATAAATGCTTTGTAATATATAGAAAGATAAAGGTAGTGTAAACTACAAATACATTCTTAAAAACTGACCTGGTTTTCAAAGGGTTAATAGTACTTATCTAGCTATTTAGAAGTTATGTACGTGTACAACTCATGTTTTTGTGTTTTATCCATCATGTTTTTGTGTTGTTACTGGATGTCAATAAATCTGCTTTAAAACAACATCAGTTGTTAAAAACTCTATATAAATACATGTGACTACGTTAACTGTGTTTTGTCAAATGTACACTCTCTTGAATTGTATTGGCTGGGCATAAAATAAAGGGCAGCGGCTCTGAGGATTTGCTCAGAGCCAATTCTGTGCCTCATTTTCAACATAGAATTTTATTAATACCTTTAAATTGTGGTAATAAATGTGGTAGAAAACAACGAGTATTTTCAACCCCATGATGCCAATGCCAGCACTTTTCTATTAGGTACATTTATGATATTTTTTTCTGTGCCATGGTTTTGATACTTGGAGCACATGTTGGACATCTCAGGTTTCATTTCAGTTTTAAGTAGCCACACTTATGCAGTCCCAGAGGTCTAGACATATTTTGATGTTTTCTATGTGTACCCAATTGTATAGAATAATAAACCAAACAAATTTAGTTTTGATAAATGGCCTTCAAAAAACAATGTAAACATATGTATGCATTCAAACATAAAAGTATCTACAATACAATTAAATATCAAAACAACACAATATAAATAAGGCCACACAATTAAATATTTTACTGCTCTACATGTCTCTGCATTCAGAGTACATTAGCAAGAAACTGAGGAGGACCATGCCATCTGCATGTATAAAGGTTACTACAATACATTTAAATATCAAATCTGCATCAAATAAATAAGGCTACAAAACAAGATTCTTATACCTAACAAGTCTTTTATTTTAGTCAGTGAGACAGTTGGGCATGTACTTTACTTCTGATCAGAGTTTGAATTTTGTTGCAGCAGACAGTGTTACTCGCAGATCATGCTTAGTGTTCAACCTATTTTTCTGCTTTGACTTGAGCTGTACCAATATAAAAAAAGCCACAGCCGAAGCCTGTTGTGTTTCTGCTGTGCCGAAATCACTACCCCCGCCATCTTCTTGAGTTTAAAGACAGGAAGACGGTGCGCGGCGAGGGGGTGCTTTTTTCTGACAGGGCTGCTGAATTCGGCACAACACTGGCAAACGAATGGTGTCGTCTGATTCGCGTCTCTGTCTTTTCTCAAATATAAAAGACGAGTACAAAATCAGATGAGCATTAATTATTATTATTAATTATAATAGTATGATTTTTTATTCATTATAAAATGAATACATTATTTTATTAATTTGTTATATTATTTATTAATTTTTAAAGGTATTTATTTTATACATTTTTTTTTTTTAAAGACCTACTGGGGAGGCTTGGTTCCCTAACCGATTCTTTTAAACCTGCATTCATACAACCACGGCGCTATTTAAGGGGAACAAAAAAATAGGAATACACAGCTGTTAAGCAATAAAGACAGAAGCGTACCAAAGGGTCGATTCATTTAAATGAATCGCACTCCGAATCGCGAATCAAGGCCGCCATTTTAAAGCCACTCACTCTACATGTTGCAGAGGCATTCTCTTGAGCTGCGGCACCACTCCAGCTTTTAAAACCAGGTGAGCGTTGTTTCTCTTATCTTATCATGCTTTTTAAACTTATTGTCTGTGTAATCTTGATAAAATAAAGGTGTAAGTGTTAGTCTTTGGTAAACACACGTTTCTTTAGTATTAGTTAAACAGAGCAAACTGTATAGGCTATTTTGGTTAGTTAGCGTTAGTTAGTTCTCCGCTGTGTGTCGGTGCTATGGTCGGCAAAAAAAAAAATATGAACACCTGGGGAAAGTAGTATTTAAGTAGTTTTATGAAGTATGTACAAAAACTGCTTTACTCTAACTCTGCTTTCTCTGCCTTCGTTCACTCTAACGCTGATTCCCATCCCCCCACTTTACTCTAACGCAGTCTCACCCCCCCCTTTACTCTAACTCTGCTTTCTCTGCCTTTGTTCACTGTGATTCCCATCCCCCCACTTTACTCTAACGCAGTCTCACCCCCCCTTTACTCTAACTCAGTCTCACCCCCCCCCTTTACTCTAACTCTGCTTTGTCTGCCTTTGTTCACTGTGATTCCCATCCCCCCACTTTACTCTAACGCAGTCTCACCCCCCCCCCTTTACTCTAACTCTGCTTTCTCTGCCTTTGTTCACTGTGATTCCCATCCCCCCACTTTACTCTAACGCAGTCTCACCCCCCCTTTACTCTAACTCTGCTTTGTCTGCCTTTGTTCACGCTAACTCTGATTCCCATCCCCCCACTTTACTCTAACGCAGTTTCTCACCCCCCCTTACTCTTAAACCTGCTTTCACCCCCCCTTACTCTTAAACCTGCTTTCACCCCCCCTTACTCTTAAACCTGCTTTCACCCCCCCTTACTCTTAAACCTGCTTTCACCCCCCCTTTACTCTTAAACCTGCTTTCACCCCCCCCCTTTACTCTTAAACCTGCTTTCACCCCCCCCCCTTTACTCTTAAACCTGCTTTCACCCCCCCCTTTACTCTTAAACCTGCTTTCACCCCCCCCTTTACTCTAACCCTGCTTTCACCCCCTTACTCTAACCCTGCTTTCACCCCCCCTTCACTCTAACCCTGCTTTCACCCCCGCTTCACTTTAACCCTGCTTTCACCCCCCCCTTTACTCTAACTCTGCTTTGTCTGCCTTTGTTCACGCTAACTCTGATTCCCATCCCCCCACTTTACTCTAACGCAGTCTCACCCCCCCTTTACTCTAACTCTGCTTTGTCTGCCTTTGTTCACGCTAACTCTGATTCCCATCCCCCCACTTTACTCTAACGCAGTTTCTCACCCCCCCTTACTCTTAAACCTGCTTTCACCCCCCCTTACTCTTAAACCTGCTTTCACCCCCCCTTCACTCTAACCCTGCCTTCACCCCCCTTCACTCTAACCCTGCCTTCACCCCCCCTTCACTCTAACCCTGCTTTGACCCCCCTTCACTCTAAGCCTGCTTTCACCCCCCCTTGCTCTAACTCTGCTTTCACCCCCCCTTTACTTTTAACCCTGCTTTCACCCCCCCCTTTACTCTAACCCTGCTTTCACCCCCCTTTACTCTAACCCTGCTTTCACCCCCCTTGCTCTAACTCTGCTTTCACCCCCCCTTTACTTTTAACCCTGATTTCACCCCCCCCCCTTTACTCTAACCCTGCTTTCACCCCCCTTGCTCTAACTCTGCTTTCACCCCCCCTTTACTTTTAACCCTGATTTCACCCCCCCCCCCCTTTACTCTAACCCTGCTTTCACCCCCCTTCACTCTAACTCTGCTTTCTCACCCCCTTCACCCTAACTCTGCTTTCTCACCCCCCCTTCACTCTAATTCTGCTTTTTCACCCTCCCTTCACTCTAACTCTGCTCTCCCCCCCTTCACTCTAACCCTGCTTTCACCCCCCACTTCACCCTAACTCTGCTTTCTAACCCCCCCAACTCTAACTCTGCTTTCACCGCCACTTCACCCTAACTCTGCTTTCACCCCCCCTTTACTTTTAACCCTGCTTTCACCCCCCCTTTACTCTAACCCTGCTTTCACCCCCCCTTTACTCTAACCCTGCTTTCACCCCCCCTTTACTCTAACCCTGCTTTCACCCCCCCTTTACTCTAACCCTGCTTTCACCCCCCCTTTACTCTAACCCTGCTTTCACCCCCCCTTTACTCTAACCCTGCTTTCACCCCCCCTTTACTCTAACCCTGCTTTCACCCCCCTTCACTCTAACTCTGCTTTCACCCCCCTTCACTCTAACTCTGCTTTCTCACCCCCTTCACCCTAACTCTGCTTTCTCACCCCCCTTCACTCTAACCCTGCTTTCACCCCCCACTTCACCCTAACTCTGCTTTCTCACCCCCCCAACTCTAACTCTGCTTTCACCGCCCCTTCACTCTAACCCTGCTTTCACCCCCCCTTCACTCTAACTCTGCTCTCCCCCCCTTCATTCTAACCCTGCTTTCACCCCCCACTTCACCCTAACTCTGCTTTCTCACCCCCCCAACTCTAACTCTGCTTTCACCCCCTTCACTCTAACCCTGCTTTCACCCCCCTTCACTCTAACCCTGCTTTCACCCCCCTTCACTCTAACCCTGCTTTCACCCCCCTTCACTCTAACCCTGCTTTCAGCCCCCCTTTACTCTAACCATGCTTTCACCCCCCTTTACTCTAACCATGCTTTCACCCCCCTTCACTCTAACCCTGCTTTCAGCCCCCCTTTACTCTAACCATGCTTTCACCCCCCTTTACTCTAACCATGCTTTCACCCCCCTTCACTCTAACCCTGCTTTCAGCCCCCTTCACTCTAACTCTGCTTTCACCCCCCCCCTTTACTCTAACCCTGCTTTCACCCCCCTTCACTCTAACCCTGCTTTCAGCCCCCCTTTACTCTAACCATGCTTTCACCCCCCTTTACTCTAACCATGCTTTCACCCCCCTTCACTCTAACCCTGCTTTCAGCCCCCCTTTACTCTAACCATGCTTTCACCCCCCTTCACTCTAACCCTGCTTTCAGCCCCCCTTTACTCTAACCATGCTTTCACCCCCTTCACTCTAACTCTGCTTTCACCCCCCTTTACTCTAACCATGCTTTCACCCCCCTTCACTCTAACTCTGCTTTCACCCCCCCCCTTTACTCTAACCCTGCTTTCACCCCCCACTTCACTCTAACTCTGCTTTCTCACCCTCCACTTCACCCTAACTCTGCTTTCACCCCCCCCTTTACTCTAACCCTGCTTTCACCCCCCCCTTTACTCTAACCCTGTTTTCACCCCCCACTTCACCCTAACTCTGCTTTCTCACCCCCCACTTCACTCTAACTCTGCTTTCACCGCCCCCTTCACCCTAACTCTGCTTTTTCCCCCCCCCTTTACTCTAATTCTGCTTTTTCACCCCCCCCTTCACTCTAATTCTGCTTTTTCACCCCCCCCCCTTCACTCTAACTCTGCTTTCACCCCCCCCTTCACTCTAACTCTGCTTTCACCCCCCCCTTTACTCTAACCCTGCTTTCACCCCCCCCTTTACTCTAACCCTGTTTTCACCCCCCACTTCACCCTAACTCTGCTTTCTCACCCCCCACTTCACCCTAACTCTGCTTTCTCACCCCCCCTTCACTCTAACTCTGCTTTCACCGCCCCCTTCACCCTAACTCTGCTTTTTCACCCCCCCTTCACTCTAACTCTGCTTTTTCACCCCCCCCTTCACTCTAATTCTGCTTTTTCACCCTCCCTTCACTCTAACTCTGCTTTTTCACCCCCCCCCCCCCCCTTTACTCTAACTCTGATTCCCATCCCCCCTACTTTAACTTTTTAAATCCTATCTGGACAACGGGATTAGTATTTTAGGGGGTTCTGGGTAATTTTCTTTTTTATGGGGGTTTTTATCCTCTGTGATTTTACTCCCGTTCAGAACGATCACGTACATGTTTCTCAGACGTCCTCTGAGAAAATTACAGGCTGAATTATCTACTGTTTTTCTATGGAGGAGCTTTTAAATTGCAGTCTGTATGCAGGAGTTTTATCACTGAGTAGAAGTGTGAAATATATTTTTTCCACAGGAAAAATCTTGATATCCTATATTTCTGAAATCCTATATGTCTGCTTTCATATCTCCATATGTGTAAATTTAGGTTAATTAGATTAGATTAAAAGACTAATAGATAAGCTGGTGTAAAACCATGTCAGTCAGTTCTCAAACAATTGCTATAGTGGTTTATGTATATTGCTTGTTTTCCTTTTCACTGTGCAGTATTGCTTACTCCTTATATTGTTTTGCAGATTCAACAACTACAGAAAAATGGCATTGGAGGCTGAGCAGGTATATATTTTGTCATTTTAATAATGCATCCTGTTACCGAAGGAGTTGTTCATCCAGAAATTATATTGTTTAAACTGTTTAAACTTTACTTAAATGTCAATTCACCAAGACATGTTTAGAGTTTCCTTAGTATGGAACTGGAACTGCAAGTCTGTCAATGCTAACAATGCAACTCGAGTCATCTAAAGAGTCCAGCTGTTTCTATAAGAATTATTCACCAAAACATCGGTCATCATGTTCCCACAGCATGCTGACCTTAATTATTGGCTCACAGATTTCTCAGTGTGATTTTAGGACTCAAGTATTTTTGTTTAACGTTTGACCTCTATAAGACACTTGAGACAGCAGCAGAGCCAGTAGATCTTGGATCAGATGTCTCCTGTGTATGACAGTCATCATAGTTGCTCCTGAGTTGGTTGTCTAAGATGCTGGTCACATTTAGCTACACAAGTCTTATTATTTTAACATTTCACAGTAAATCATACTGTAGTGAACTAATTGAGAAGTTTTGGTGATGTGTGTTTTTATTGCAGAAACTTTACTCCTTAGGATAGTTTTTGTGAGTAATGCTAGCTTCAGAGCTCTAGTAACATGCAGCTAAATCTGTTCTTCAAAATATGTCTTGCCTGATTAAATACATCTGGGTTATACTATAGAGATTTTTAGAGTGAATAATTCCTTTAGTATTTCTGAAGTTAAATAGTAGACTTTGAAGAGATTAAACAGGTGAAAGGGAGAGTCAAGGGGAGTATTGCTGTCCTGTTGGTTTGATTAGATGTTTTAGCTTTTGTTCAATATTTTTCTTTACTTATAGTTTCACTCAAGTTCTGAGGAGTCCATTAATTCTGCATACTCAGATGCTGACTACAAGCCATCATCCAGTAGTACTGATGACAGTGAGGTTTGCAGTAGTGATGAAAATTTGGATAATGACCAACAGTTCAATAGAACAAACACAAGTCCAGACAAGTGCAAAAAACAAACGAGGAAAACAAGAACCAATGGTGATGACGACAAAAACAAGTCTATTAGAACAAACAGAAGAACAGACAAGTCCAGAAAACAGAGTCCAAAAAAAACCACAGCTTCGAATATAACTGTGAAGGTTTGCAAAAAAAATCTAAATGGTAAACGAAAGTGGGACAAAAACCATTACTGCCTCTACTGTGGAAAGTCAAACAAAAAGTTAAGCAGGCATTTGGAACGTGCCCATATGGATGTCAGAGAGGTGGCTTATGCATTCAGCTTCCCCTTAGGATCGAAGAAAAGAAAGGATCTATTAGAGGGGCTGCGGAATAAAGGTGACTATAAACATAACTTAGAAGTCCTTAAGAGTGGCCATGGGGAAATAGTGACGTGGAAACAACCTTCTTTTGAAGCTTCTGTCGATAATTACCTTCCTTGCCAGTACTGCTACGCCATGTTTGTGAAAAGTGATCTTTGGAAACATCAGGGAACTTGCAGAGCTAAAAATGATCCTGGGAAAGATGCTGAGAAAAAGAGCAACAGTAGAGTTCAGAAAGCATCTTCAAGCCTGCTACCCATTTCGGAGACCTCGGAGGCATTGGAGAATGTCATTCATGGAATGCAAAAAGATGCTGTGTCCTTTACTGTACGGAATGATGCGTTGATCTGTAAATATGGTAATGTGCTGCTAAATCGTGGGAAAAATAATGCAACTGGTTACATTTCTCAGAAAATGAGAGAACTGGGTCGACTCGTTGTGGCAGCAAAGGAAATTGATAAGAGTATTAAAAATCTTGAAGATCTGTGCCATGTATCCAAGTTTCAGGTGCTGCTGAAGGCAGTTAAAAGGATCTCTCAGTTTAGCCCAAGCAAGAATGCATACAGAAAGGCATCAACTGCTGTCAAAATTGGCTTCTCATTAAAAGGAGTGACTGATGTGCTTATTGGCCAGACTCTGGAAAATGATGATGACTTGGCTGAAAGGAATGCAAAGAAGTTCAAAGAACTTTTAGAACAGAAGTGGAAAGACAGTGTTTCTTTTAATGCACACAAAACAATGGAAGAGAACAGGTGGAACAAAGATGACGGTATCCCATTGACTAAAGATGTCATGATCCTCCAAGAGCACCTTAGAAAGGTTGAAGACGAAGCAAAACGGGAGTTGCTAGATGGCATCAACATGTCTGCTTATAAGGACCTGACTGAGAGCCTTCTGTCACAGGTCATTGTGTTCAATAGACGAAGGGAAGGTGAGGCCTCCCGCTTGACCTTAGACATGTACATGAACGCAAACAGGACCCCAGTAAATGGGGATATATTTCAAACACTAACACCGCTTGAGCAAGAACTGAGCAAGACCCTTACCAGAATAGAAATCAGAGGAAAGAGAGGTAGAAAAGTGCCAATTCTCCTACCAGATAGAACAAAAGCATCAATTGATTTCCTGATAGAAAAAAGAAAAGAAGCTGGTGTACCTGATCAGAACCCTTTTGTCTTCGCAAGACCTTCTGCAATGTCAAACTTTCGTGGCTGTGACTGTCTGAGGAGATTTTCAGAAGAGAGCAAGGCAGAAAACCCAGGACTCCTTAGATCAACCAAACTAAGAAAGCAGGTTGCTACACTTTGTCAGCTGCTGAATCTTGACCAGCAAGAGTTGGAGCAAGTTGCGAGATTCATGGGACATGACATTAGGGTGCACTGTGATTTTTACAGACAAACAGATAAAACACTTCAGCTGTCAAGGATCAGCAAACTTCTCTTTGCAATGGAGAAAGGCACGGAGACCATCAAAGGCCAGAATCTCAACACTCTTGACTTTTCACTTCCTGGTATGTTTCTGAATACATTTAAAATATTTGTCTAATATTCTAAACCCTTTTGAATAGGTTCTTTAAATGCCAGTTACTTTGTAAAAGCGTGTTTTTATTAATGTCCTATACGTTATTATACACATTAATACAAGTGTTTAGACTGTTAATTATCATTTTAGGTGTTTAGGTTTTTGGTATTTCATTATACTCTACAAATATTTAATACTTATGAATCGGAAATTATCCATAACACCTGTGTCTTTCTGTAAATCCTTATAGTCCTTTTTATGAGATACTTAATGTAATGGTAATGAAAAATTGCAGGTAGCAGTATGGCACAAACTGACAGCCCACAGACAGACAGACCAGTAGTGAGCATGGAACCTCATGGTGAGTTTTTAGCATGTCAGCGGTAAAACACTAGTTTGTGTTTCACCACCGAACACAACGTAACATGGTGTGCAGAATTTGTAATCATCCTGTACCATAGTTCATGATGTAATAATAAATTGATGGCTATTTACAAACTTTGTTAAATGTTTTATCTGCACATTGATATTGTAATGTCTCCATATACAGCAGAATTGCCATAAGCTATTCCAGACAAACAGTTTATTATTGTTTTTATTTTACAGAGGATGATGGTGTATCTGGCTTCACTGCCACAATCAAGAAGAAAATGCGAATGGAGCCTCATGGTGAGTTTATCTTGTCTATTAGGGGTGGGAATCTCTAGGCACCTTACATTTTAGATTTGATTACAATTCATTGCGACTATAAAACTATCAATGTGTATATGTATGTGTATATATATGTGTGTGTGTATGTATTATTTATATATTTAGATATTTTATAATGTTTTTTTGTTTATCACAGATGCTGATGATGGTGGCACCTGCACCGGGGTTAAGAGAAAGCTGACAGAAGATCCTGGTGAGTTTTAGTGTGTATTTATTGAAATGGTATGAAGTACACATAATGGGCCACAGAAAAATACATCAGTTACTGTGGCTAAATTAAAAACATATTTTGCCCCATCTGATTATATACATTTCTAACAGATTAAAGTATAATTAGCTGTTAGATGAAAGAATATTAATATTTGATTGAATGTTACTGACACATTTTTCTACATATAATAGAAAATATATTTAAATTAATTTGATTTGAAGTGACTCGGAGGCACATTAACGATCAGCCTAGTTAACGTGGTATATTTTTCACACTGCTCTGAAATTTAATGTAGATGTGACAAAAGCAGGGTAGCACCACATCATGCAAGCAAAAGTGACTGGAATTCTGATCTGGGAAAATGGCTAGTGTTACACTGACACTGTTTAGTCTAGCTGTTTCTGTGCATATTGTGAATGTGTTCCACTGTGTTTGAGAATAATGAATATTTACACCAATCAGTATATGTTCTCAAAGAGATTTAAGGCCTTATTTTAGTGATCTGTAGACGTGCCATTAATCATGCACCGTGTAGCTTAATTTAGGCTGTGTCTTTACTATCGTAATGATGGGAAGAGAAACTTGAAACACACACAAGGCATGTACTAATTCTCTTTTGGGTGTTCATTTTGATTTTATTATTTATTTTAGGATTTGACTCGCCAGAGAAGGAAAGACCGCAGAGGAGAAGGAAAGAAGTGGATGATGAAGATGACCGTGAATTTATAGAAATGGATGGTAAGTGTAGTTTATACGAATAAACATGAGCTTCATATTATCAGAAGGTGTTTTTCGTGCAGTGAATTAATTTACTGAATAAAAAACCGACCAAACTAAGATGTTCTCAGCTGCTGTATAGAAAGTACATTAAGTAAACATCCATGAACTGCATTTGAACCTTTTGGAATGCAAATAAAATTGTTTCTCTTTTTACAGTGAACAAAAATTGTGAATCTGGCTCTAGTAATCAGCAGAAGAAGAAGCAGATAGAACAGCCCGGTAAGTTATTATGCCTATGGTAAGACAATAATGCTGAAGAACCACTGATTTACACAATAATATATATTATTTTATTATTATATATATATTTAATCCTTTCTGAATACATTTCAACATAGTCTGACTTCAGATAGATAGATAGATAGATAGATAGATACTTTTATTGGTCCCCGAGGGGAAATTTTGGTAAGGGTAAGACCCTAAATGGTACCCTGACTGTGGTGAAGTGTATGCTATAAAAAGTGTACATATACAATATGAACCCAAAAAAATATTAACACATGAGAATATTGTATTTATTATAAAATACATGAGAGAGAGCCAGAATGGTCAGCCTTTATCACGCTAAAATGATGGCTTATGTTTGTAGCACAGTCAGTTCTACAGACAATAGATCAGAAAAGCTGTTCTCCTGAGAACAGTTGTTTTCTGGCTACAGCTTAAAATCCAGAGTGATGGAGTTAATGAGATATTTAGTGCTATTTCTCACTCTGTGGACAAAAGACATCAACCATTTGATGTCCAAAAGATGTTGGTGTGTAAAAAAGTTATTTTCTTCTTCTGTCCCTCCATCATCTATGAGTCAGTACCTTTTTATTGTGGGTTTTAAAATGTATTAGAAAAGTTGGTGTACTAAAAATGATCTATATAAAATTTTGTTTATTTATTTTTTTTTTATAGAGGGTGATGGTGTCTCTAGCTCTGGTGCCATGACCAGCATGCAGAAGAGGAAGGCAGGGCTGATGGCAGAGCGCAGTGAGTTTCAGCTTGCTCAATATAAAGTATTTCAGTCCATTTAAGAGAAGCACTGATGGTCCAGATGTTTTTACCTTTTAATCTCAGTCTGTAAAGAAATAGTTAGCAATATGACACATGATTCTGGTTGCTTGAATGGAAAACATGAGGTCTCATGGCTCTTCATAAGAAGACTGGTGAACTAAAGAGGTTTAGGTGCACTTTCCCTGCATGTCAACTCTGGCTGCTTGAAACACTTTGTTATACAGGGATCATATGGGTGCTTGAAATCCTGGAAAATGCTTGAATTTTAACATTCAGGGGGATGGTAGATAGGCCTGGGTGGCATTTTACTTTCCGGACCTGGGTTACCCACCTCTACATTTTCAGTAAAACAAAAATATTGAAAGTTATTTGCCTAGTGGTGTTTAAATTGTGTAAATCTGACACAAATAAATGCATTATTCCTGCTATTTTTTCTCAGTAGTATAGTTGCTGTGAAGTGTGGAATAGTTTTGAGATATATTGATTATTGCTGAATCGCAGTTTTGAGATCATCGTTATCATTAACTCATGACAGCTGAAAGGTGCTGGAAAAACTTAAAAATGGGCCTTGAAAAGTGCTTGATTTTTACCTTGTTAAAGGTGTATGAACCCTGGTTATAGATTAGTCAGTTTATTACTGGATTGTTATTTTGCTCTGTAACACTGTTATCCAGATGTTATTTAGGTATTGCACCATTCTTACATTATATAATAAAAAAATCATCTAGGAAAATGTTGTGATTTCTCTAAACTTCACTTTGCTGTTGCTTTCAGAGAGATCTCAACCTAGGAGGCGTGGATGGAGTGAGGAGGAGCAGGCTGCGGTTTTAAAACATTTAGCCGTATTCATCGAGAGGCACCAGGTCCCTGGAAAAGCTGACTGTTTAAAATGTACTGAGACTGAGAGTGCCTTAAAACACAGAACATGGAGGGATGTTAAATACTTTGTCCATAATAGAATAGTGAGTCTTGCTAAAACAAATCCTTGAACGTATGCAATAATCCAATCATAAGCCATTTCTGCCGTTATGATTTCTCAGTACATGCATATTTTTACTGTTTTTTTATTTTTATTTTATTTTTTTATGCATTTATTTTGGTCTGCTGAATAATCAGCATTTTATAGGGCATTTTCACCTGAACGTCCGGACCACAGTTCTCACCATGTTTCATGTTTGTTACATTGTATGCAGTACATTTGTTCCAGTTAGTTTAGATTAGGTTTAGTGAGCTGAATAAATAACTACATCCTGTCCTCAATCAGATGACATGCTAAATTCCAGCAACAAAATATGTGTAAAACATTTATTATCCTCAGCTTCCTTTTATTTGCCTGCATGCCAAGGGGAGTTGTGATATTGGCCAAACACTAGTTTTTTTTTTTTTGTTTGTTTGTTTTTTTACTCCCTCTGTTAAAACCCCTTAACAACCCCGACTGTCATTTGTCTGCCGGACATTAAACCCCTAAAGAAATTTCTTGAATACAAATTAAACATTTCATGTCCACCAAAGTTTTATGTCTGCTAGTTTTAACATGCAGAATTTGGATTGATTTCTGTTACTAACTTGGAATTATTATTATTATTATTATTATTATTATTATTATTATTATTATTATTATTTATTATATTAAGTGGAGTAGAGTGAAGAGGCAGTGTCATGTAGAAAATGTTCAGAATGTAAATGTTATTTTACTGCAGAGAAACAGGATTTTGTATCACCTACACCTGTAGCCCATATACCGCACAAGGTATTTAAGGGGTTAAAGATTTCTGACCTGTTTTTTCCCTGTGACATTACTGGTCATTTAGTCAATAATATTGCTTTCAGAAGTAAAGTTTTACATTAATATTATTCTGTTTCTGATTTGTTTTTCTGATTCACTTTATCAAATGTTTGGCAAACCGGTTCTGAATTGAAATGTTTTAATTAGGTGAATTAAGTTTCATAACCCAGTGAAGGATATTTTGGTCCAATTAAGACCATCTTAATTAATTAATGAACCTGCACTAGCTAGAAAAGGGTTTTATTACACAAGTATCAGCTACACAAACAATCATACTCAATGTAAGCTGCCCCTTTATGCCCAGCCAATTCCCAATTCGTTCATTCATTTATTTGTATTGAGTTTAACAACTGATGTTGCAAAGCAGCTTTACTAATATCCAGTAACAACAATAATAAAACATAAAAACATGATGGGGTTGTTGTGCAGGTATGCAACATATCTATCTGTGTGTATATTAATTCACACATACACATACATTATTTATATATATGTGTTTAATAAAAACAGCATCTCTTGAACAAAATGACTCGTTTTAAACACTGATCTTCGATCAGAACAGTTAGTTGACTGTTATCCGGGGCTCTCACTCAGACCGAGTCTCATAGAAGGAACTGACTATTGAATCAACAGAGTCGGCTCAGGTTGTTCATTCCCTCAATATGTTCGCTGAATATGGGAGGGAGTCGATTCGCAAGCTTCGAAAATATGAATCTAATACGAGTGAATCAGCGAACTAAACGGAGATAGTGATGGGATTTTCGGCTCTATTTTGAGATGCGGCTCTAACGGCTCATATATATTTTTTACTTAATAATTAATAGGTTAAACCTAGCATTTTGTTTTATTATTGACACTTTTAAGCACTTGTGATGAGTAAAAATGCTGCATAACAACACATTTTTTAGTGTTTCCCCGTCACGTAATTGAAAGCTGCATGTGATTGGTCAGATATGTGGAGCACGTTGGAAAAAAAAAACTGTCGGCTCTGTGGCACTTACAGAGCACAAACGCAACGACAGGGAGGCGGAGGGACAGCGAGATACTGAAGGAAAAGAACAGTTCCCAAATAGGATCCTAAAATGGCTCCCATTGTGGAGTCGGTTCCAATCGTTCACTTCAAAGAGCCGGCTCTTAGAACCGGAATATTCGCGAACGACACATCGCTAAACGGTGAACGAGCGCCGCGGACTAAACTTTTAAACGGTAGAAACTTTGCTGTAACGGACGGGTTACAGCCACTTTCGGGTGTTTACTGGAAGAGCCGCTGCTGCTTTGTTACTGAATGGACCTGTCTGCAGTGTAAAGCCGTTTTCATCGCTACAGCTTCTATTAAAGGTAAGATAAACTGTATTTAATGGCCGCCGCTGCGCAGTCTGAGCTGGGGGACCCTGACCGCCGTGTTTGGGTAGCTGTGTGGTCAGCAGCGGCACTGACCCTGTGTTTGGGTAGCTGTGTGGTCAGCAGCGGCACTGACCCTGTGTTTGGGTAGCTGTGCGGTCAGCAGCGGCGCTGACCCTGTGTTTGGGTAGCTGTGTGGTCAGCAGCAGCGCTGACCCTGTGTTTGGGTAGCTGTGTGGTCAGCAGCGGCGCTGACCCTGTGTTTGGGTAGCTGTGTGGTCAGCAGCAGCGCTGACCCTGTGTTTGGGTAGCTGTGTGGTCAGCAGCGGCGCTGACCCTGTGTTCGGGTAACTGTGTGGTCAGTACACGGTAACTTAGCAGTGCAGGCCGCGTGTTTGATTGGTCTAATACCTGGCCACGGTGGTGTTGGTGAACTGGTTTAACTGGGGTCAGTGTTAATGTGTATTATTATTATCCCGCCGCGGGCTCGCCGGGGAATTTTGAACGCGCTCCGGTCCAACGCGGGTAAAGCGCCGTGCTTTAACGGACGGAGGATTTAGCCTATCATAAACGCTGTTTCTGCAGGTCAGACGTTCACTGAGACCATTTCTAGAACCGGATTGGATGGAACCTGTAGATATTCGGTTGCTATTCGTCAGACAGACTTGTAGGCGGGCTTCTTCTTCTCGGCGTAATGGCCTATTGAAGCGCTAGCGGCTATGCTAACCGCTGACCCGCGCAAATAAAGTGCAGATCAGATAAAGTCCAGTATTTAATAATCACTCTAAACCAGAACTCTAAAGGTATTCGGTGGTTAGGATATTTTCAGAGTGTATTTCTATTGTAAAAATATTTGCACCGCTGGGGGCGGTGCTGAGGTTTATGCGCAGATTCATAATAAGGTATTTGCATATTCTGCCTAGTAACCGCTCATGTCCTCACTCCTGTGGTGAAAAACTTTTTTGCTAACTCTGCAGCTGATTGGTTAAGTCTCAGTTTGAAGTGATGACCCGCATCTGGACGACATCTAGAGGCTAAACACTCGAACTGCTGCTCTCTAACTACTGCAGAAACTATGGTCCTCAGTTCACCGGGGCTTTTACCCGGTCCCCACTTATACGCAATTGTAGGAATGTGTGTGTCTGTGTGTGTGTGTGTGTGTGTGTGTGTTTGTGTGTGTCTGTGTGTGTGTGTGTGTCTGTGTGTTTGTGTGTGTGTGTGTGTGTGTGTGTGTGTGTGTGTCTGTGTGTGTGTGTGTGTGTGTGTGTGTTTGTGTGTGTCTGTGTGTGTGTGTGTGTGTGTGTGTGTGTGTGTGGTTGCTGGGTGGAGTTCTTACCTTAAATGAAAGCATCACATTGTTCACCTGAAACAGCTGCTGCAGGTCCACCTGGACAGTGACTGGATTCATATCTACACACACACACAGTTTAATGCATTGCATGCTTTAACAATCTTTGTTTTGATTATCTTAAATAATTAAGAGAAATAAAGTGGAACTATGAAAAAAACTCCACAACTACCGCAAAAAGGAAAACATAAAATAAAAAAAGTAAAAAAAAAAAGTAAAATGACAAACTGGTGAAGCTATAAATTACAATCAAAATAATTATTCATTAATTAATGGAAGTAAAAACAGATAAAGACATTTTAAAATAGTATCAATAATAACAAATAAATCATAAAAACTAAATGTATAGAAATATATGTTTTCAGCTGTTCTATTTTTTTGGTGCATAAAAACACAAATTGCTGCTTATACACTTGTCTTCTTTTTCGTTCAGTACCTGACCTCACTCGAATGCTCTCACTCTATGGGGGCAGAATGCAATCAAATCCTCCTCACAGCAAAGTTTAAGCATCCAGGGGTCTCACCTTTCTTGGACTGCCACCACCTGCCGGTTCCGGCGCTGGAGAGCACGTTCTGTATGGTGTGGGCGTTTGGACCGGCCGGGTTCTGAGAGTCACACGGGCAGCACTTCATCCTCATCTACAGCGGGAAAGACCAGCATTATCAGCGTTATTAATCAATCAGCCTCATTTAAAGCAGCTGTATGTGAGAATTGGTGTGTTTTGCTCATCGGCACCCTCTACAGGTATATAACAGGAGTATAATTCACTTTTACTCCACTGTGGTTAAAACAAATCATGCTTTAAGTGCTTCCTCATGAAACAGACATGTGATCTGAGGTGGTATAGAAAAATATCCCCTTGAGTCCCAGTGTCCTCATATGGGGATGTTTCATTTTTGCATCCCTGCACTGTGCTTCATTTTTTAAAACGTTAAACCCTTTGGCCTCAAATGGAGACATTGCCTATACCATCTACTGGTGACATGACAGCATTACACTCGATTGATTAAAAACAAGGTATTGGGAATCCCAGTCAAAGGTTTTTACAACCATTCCAGACAGGAACATGGGCCAGTTAAAAATTCTCATCCAATTTTAGGTTACAATAGGTCTATGGGCTTTACAGTAGGTATAGATTCCTCCCTTAGACGAGGTCTGCTGGCTAGCCTTGCTGTGCCTGAGGTTCTCAAACAGCAGACCGAAATTGCTTTTCTTCAACTGATCTAGTGGGTGGAGCTCTGGTGGGGGTTGACAGGTGAGGGGTGGGGCCAAATGGCTAATTCACAGAAAACAGATGGATGGATTGTTGGTGTTTTGGTGTTTATAGTGTCAGTCGAGACCCAAGTGGAAATACAAAAGCATGCAAAAAGTCAGTTTTTCATAATATGTGCCCTTTAACAGCACCATAGTAACCATTTGGGGCATCACAGTAACCACCTTAGAAACCATCTGGGATACCACAGCAACAATATAGTACCTTGGTGTCCTCAAAGGTTTTTACAACCAACCCAGACACAAACATGGGCCAGATAAAAATTACGATTGAAACTAGTTTATTTACTTAATGTAGAAAGCTAAAATTTATAATAAATGACTTCTTTTACAAAGACAAAGTCTACTAATCCCAAATTAAATCAAATTAAAAATAAACACCAAGCAAAAATGTGGGTCTCAGGAAGATATTGTCAGTCAGTGAATCATCAGCATGATTCTAAAGCTGCTGTTTTTGAGTAAAACTGCTACAGAAAGTTTAAACATTTAATCTGAACAGAAACTTTTATTTATAAAGTATATTTTTCCCAAGGTCACTCTGATAAACATGCAGCCGTGGAAAGCAGCAGCAAACAATGAACAAAGGCCCGACCACTCTCAGAACAGCAGTGTGTGTGTGTGTGTGTGTGTGTGTGTGTGTGTGTGTGTGTGTGTGTAAGCTACTAATAACAGTAGAGTGTGTGAGCTGTTGTCACTGAAGGCCCACATAAACACGTGTAGAGAAATCACAGGATCAGACAGTCCAGGTCAGTCTGGCTGATTATAACCTGATTATAATACCAGCAAAATGACTTCAAAACAGATAATACTACACTATAGTACACTATACTACACCTTACTACAGTATACTAGACTAATCGAATGTATAATATATTTAATATATACTGTACTATAGCCACACTTAACTACACAACAGTATACTATATTAGATTACAGTACTGTGCTACCGGATGCTACACTATATAATACTATACTATGCTACAGTATACTACACTATATAATTACATACTATGCTACAGTATGCTACAATATATAACACTATACTGTGCTACATAATACTATACTATGCTACAGTATACTACACTACATAATTATATACTATGCTACAGTATACTACACTACATAATTATATACTATGCTACAGTAAACCTACAATATATAACACTATACTGTGCTACAGTATACTATACTACATAATTATATACTATGCTATAGTATACTACACTATATAATACTATACTATGCTACAGTATACTACACTATATAATTACATACTATGCTACAGTATGCTACAATATATAACACTATACTGTGCTACATAATACTATACTATGCTACAGTATACTACACTACATAATTATATACTATGCTACAGTATACTACACTACATAATTATATACTATGCTACAGTAAACCTACAATATATAACACTATACTGTGCTACAGTATACTATACTACATAATTATATACTATGCTACAGTATACTACACTATAATACTATAGTATGCTACAGTATCTTACACTACATAATACTATACTACGCTAGAATATACTACACTATATAATACTATACTATGCTACAGTATACTACACTATAATACTATAGTATGCTACAGTATACAACACTACATAATACTATATTACGCTACAGTATGTTACACTACATAATACTATACTATGCTAGAATATACTACACTATATAATACTATACTATGCTACAGTATGTTACACTACATAATACTATACTACGCTAGAATATACTACACTATATAATACTATACTATGCTACAGTATACTACACTACATAATTATATACTATGCTATAGTATACTACACTATATAATACTATACTATGCTACAGTATCTTACACTACATAATACTATACTACACTAGAATATACTACACTATATAATACTATACCATGCTACAGTATATTCTACTATGCTACAGTATGCTACACTATATAATACTATACAATGCACAGTACACTAAATTTTATTACTGTGCTTGCTGCACTATACTATACTACACTACAATATACTTTTCTAGACTATGATATGTCAAACTACAGTATTCAATGCTACTGTACACTATACTACATTACAGTATATTATGCTACAATATACTACTCTATATAGTACAATACTATGCTACAGTTTAGTACACTACACTAGAGTCTACTATACTAGACTGCAATATACTATGCCTCAGTATACTGTATCATGCTACAATATGCTACAGAATACTACAGAATACTATACAATAAACAATGCATTACACTTCAGTGTACTAAATATAGAGTATACTGCACTATGCTTTTTATATCTATATTACAATACAATAAAATACTAAAGTATATTATACCACACTACACTACACTACACAATACTATTCTATATTGTACTATACTACACTGACATATACTACAGTGCTGTATACTTTACAATACTGCAATGTTATCTATATATTGTCCCACCCTTAGCAGCATGGTCTCAGATCTGTGAGAGACGTTTTAATCAGTTTAATCAGAGTCTGACAAACCAAAGACCTGAATCATCAGATCATCAGAACATCCTCCCAACAGACCCCCCCCCCCCCCCCCCCCAAAACCAGAACCCCCCTAAACCAGAACCGCACCCAGTCAGCCGAGCGTCAGCAACACTGAGGTGTGTATTTACACAGAGCCTCGGGTCAGGGTTTCTTCTGAAACCAGAGACTGGAGTCTGGAGCTAATACTCACCCAGACCGCACACACACACACACACACACACACACACACACTCACTCACTCACACACACTCGGGGAAAACACCACAGGTACAACAGACCTGCATTTTCAGCAGAAAAAACACACACTTAAAAACACCCCCATTAATAATCCACCACAACACGTCAATTACCAGCAGCATAATTCATATTTAAAATTATATTTTATAATATTTTCTGCATAGCTAACAACTTTCTTTATCCACAATCATTATTATACTGCTTTTATACAGGTTACAGTAGGTCAATTAACTATACAAACAAACACGGAGAGTAGGTACAGATCCCTCCCTCAGACAAAGTCTAATCCTGCTATGAACTGTCTGAGGTTTTCAACCAGCAGACTGAAATTGCGTTTTTTAAACTGATCTAGTGGGTGGGGCTCTGGCGGGGGTTGATGGGTGAGGGGCGGGGCTAAACGGCTCATAGAAGCAAATGATTTCTACATCAAACTCTTTCAGTAACCATCTGGGACACCATAGCAACCACCTTAGAAACCACTTGGGATACCATAGTATTTACATAGCTACACCGCAACAATGACCTAAAACCACCTGGGATACTATAGCTTATCACCACTTAGCAACACCATAGAAACCATCAAACAATAACTATCATAGAAATACCCCAAACCCAAAAATAATGTGAGAACAATTGTAAGTGTGTGCGTTTGTGTGTGTTTGTGTGTTTGTGTGTATACCTGTCCAAAAGGTGTGCAGTAAATCTCGGTGGCGAGGAGACCGCAGGTGGACGAGGCGCTCAGGTGTTGTTCTCGTCCAATCAGCAGATCCCCCAGCTGAGGGTAACACGCCCCCCGGCTACAGTCCTGCTGCGCCACGCACACCGCGGCTAATGCTAACACCACAGAAACAGACAGTCAGAGAGATAGCCACGCTACAGTAGCTAGCAGTATATGCTACAGTGCTAACAGAGACCCAGCGAGACGTGCTAACACAGTTATAGTACGAAAAGTTTTCGTATTTTAACTAAACAGCACACCTGGCTCTGATTTTAAAAAAGAGCTGTCAAAAAACAAAGAAAACAATGACTTGTAAGTCAGATTTTATTGTTACAGTCTACAAAACTTAAAACATAAAAAAATAAGTAAGTAAAACTATTATTCTACTATCTTCATTTATGTCTACGTCTTTATCGAATAGTAGTACCAATACTCAGTGGTAGCTCATTTACTGCCATTGAATTAATGTAAATGAGCTACCACTGCTGTATAACTAGCTGCCCACACTTATAATACTATACTAGTATGTGTCACAATAACCTGTACGCTAAATATAAACATATAGATATGTTTTTCGCAGACTTTTTGTAATTTGTTCATAATTTTTTCAACAACAATAAATTCAATAGCTTGAATATGGTCGTCTTCCTTTTTTTAAAGTGAACAAAATGACTAAATTAGAATTTCTTAAATAGTAAATATATCTTAAATATATATTAACAAAACTAGGGTTAGTATTAATGGTATAAATTATTAACGTTTTTTTAATTTATTCAGTCAATGTTTTTTTTGCATTTATTTGTCTTTATCTGAATATGTGGCTATGGGAAATCTAGTAATCCAAATGCAATAGAAACTAATCAGATTACATTACTTTAATACAGTTATCCTTTATATTACATTACAGTTGCATTATTACAATTACATGTAATACAGTTTTAAAGCATCTTTCCCAACTGAGGTAACTGTACAGAGGTGCTAACATACTGAAGTAATGAGGTAGTAAATAACTAAGATAAAGATGTAGTGAAGTACTGAAGTAAAGAGGTATTGAAGTAGTAAAGTAATGAGGTAGTACTGAAAGGTACGTACCCGCTAGCTGCAGAAAAGCCCACGTCTTCATTAGATCCCCTGCAGTGGTGAGATTGAGGTGTGAACAGGTGAGCAGTAAATCCAGGTGTGTGAAGCTTCTTCTGATCCAGAACACCTTCCTACTGCACTTTATACCTGCTCACACACACACACACACACACCTGTGTGTGATACACACTTCCTCACACACCACACCCTTTACCATAATGAATCAAAACACACACACACACACACACACACACACACACGCACACACATTCCACCATCAGTAACGCAGCTGTGCTGTGAACACATGACTAACAGTCTGTTTAACAAAAATACACTTAACTTGCATTATTGATCTGCTACTGGATGCCCTGAATTTTGTATGATCTATAGATGAGCCCTTAACCGTGCACCACGCAGCTTGATTCAGGGCTTGCCAGAGCGTCTTTGCTATCATAATGACAGGGAAAGTACACCTCGTGTGGCTCGAAACACGCAAAAAGATAGTACTAATTCTTTTAATTAATTGTGTTTCACTCTGATTGCTATTTTAATGGCGCAGCTACCTGGACGTGTCCAACGCTTCCATAACAAGCGGATGTGCTGACAATTCACTGCCAAGATAGCGATGAACGTCTGACTGTTGGCGTCTGTCTAGGTTGTATTCAGTCAGTGGAGCTCCTCTGTTTTCTGTTATCAAGATAAACAAGCAAAACTCCAGAAATGTACCTGAACACACCTTGTTGACTGTTGTATGACCAAAGTGGTCTGAAATGCATTTAAAAAATGATCTGACAGTATAAATCTCTTGGAATGCCAAATGTTTTTTTTTGTCAAAAATGGTACAAAACAACATCTTTAACATTCTTTAACTTTGTAATAAAAATGAAACAAGTATCCGATAAGCTTTTCTGTGATAGCAGTAACGTTATTAATATTGAAACAATACAGCAGGATGATCACCTTTCCTCCTATTTCTCCTATCTCACTATTTTCTATTTCCTCTATTACTAAATGTACATCATTATTTGTTTAATAAGTTGCTTTGAATAAAAGTATCTGCCAAAAGTAATGTAATGTAATTTAATGTAATGTGATAAAACATGTACTGTATTTAATACAGTATTTTATTTAACCTCTGTTCCAGACTTCTGAAGAAGCTGAATGAAGCTCAGTGTTAGTATAGTTAGCATTAAAGCTACAGTATCTGCAGCAGTGTTGTATTAAAGTGAGTTAAACTCTCAGTTCTGGGCTTGTTCTGACAGGAGAGATCAGAGGAGCATCAGCAATAACAGAACATCACTGAGTCTGACCTGCCCGTACCGTGCCATACCGTATCACACCCAGAGAATATCATCATTTTAAATGTATATACAGCACTAATTACTCTGCACTTTAGTTTAGACACACCTTCTCATTCAATGTTTTTATTTTTAATATTTTTTCCTACATTATAAATTAATAGTTAAGTGATCTATCAGATTATAAAGGAACACATAAGGAATCATGTAGTAACTTAAAAACAGTGTTAAACAAACCTAAATACTCTTATCTGGGGAGCTGTTTGTTAACTTGTGCTTTCTGAGGCTGGTAACTCTGATGAACTTCCTGTACAACAGAGGAAATCTTGCTCTTCCTTTCCAGGGCATTCCTGATGAGTGCCAGTTCCATCATAAAGTTTTCAATGTTTTTTGCGGTGACTGCACTTGAGGATACTTTCAAAGTTCTTGAAATTGTTCAGATTTTTCTGCTCTGTATTTACAGCCACAGTGATTTAAACGTATTAAATAGGTAATTGCGAACAGGCATTTATGAAGACTGAAGCTGAAGGTTATTATGGGACGTGGTTGTGTTGTTGCAAAGATCTGAAGGTGCTGGAGTTGTTTTCCTCAGCCTGGGGCACAGTAATCATATGGCAGTGTGTGTTAGTGTGTGTGTGTGTGTGTGTGTGTGTGTGTGTGAGGGTGTGTGAGGTGAGGTGACGATGTGTGTTCTGGGTGTGGTGTGCAGTAAAGTGTAGCCTGAAGGCACTGAATCTGCGGTACATTCTCCAGTGCAGGTATGAACCAGCCTCAGGTGTGTGTGTGTGTGTGTGTGTGTGTTTTCTGACTCATCTTTTTCTACAAAAAGCCAGACAGAGGCAGACACACCCAGCTGCCGGTCTCCATGGCGATGAGGTGTGTCGTGGTTTGGTGGGATGAATCAGTCTAAAACCCCAAATCAGAAAATGTCAGGATGATATGCAATCCGATGCTTTACCTAAATGAGATAAAAACACCAATAAATAATGAAGGCCCTGTCTTACAACATGTGCATGATGCGTTGTGATGCTCATTGCTATCTTACACCTTGTCAACAGTCTATTTCCACTCGTTCCTCCTGCATTGTTTAAATAGCAACAGTGCTTCTGAATATATCTACACTGATGGGCGTGGTGGTCTGAAAATGAGGTTCAGGTAAATTTCTGGTTTATTGCTATCTTGGCAACGCAACTGTGCCATATGTAGATCAACAATAAACAAAATAATAAATAAAATAACATTGCTGTTCCCGTAAATTAGCTGCTGGATCTCCTTCACAGCGTCAACCAGCAGCTCAGTTTCCAGGTCCAGGTAGCTGCACTGTTAAAATAGCAATCCGCCAAAGTCAGAGCTCACCTGATCTACTCTTAAAGAGAATGATGAGCTTAAAGTGACACTCTGATTGGTTTATGTCATGTTACACCCAAAATTAACCACACCCACGATTAATTAAGAGAATTAGTACATAACTTGAGTCATGCAAGGTGTACTTTTCCCACCGTTATGATAGCAAAGACACACCAACGCGCTCTAAATCAAGCTGCACAGTGCACGGTTGATGGCTTGCCTATAGATCGCTAAAATAGGACTACAAATTTTATAAAATATATATATATTTCATTATTGAATTAAGGCTGCAGGTGACATGACTATTTTTAGAAAATGAATATACTCAATATGCTGTTCTAAGCTACGGTGACTCAAAAGAAATAATGAAAAATAAAGTTAAAACCAAGAAGATGTACGTGCGCGCTCCCGAGAGGGGGTGCTTTTCCTGGCGGGGGTGCTGAAATCGGCACAACACTGGTTCTGGACCGGACTGACCTGTAATCAGCAGAGAATGTGTGAAAACGTTTTTTAACCAAAAATACGACAAATGTAACAATTTTTTAAACAAGCTGTTGCAGACAGACTGGGCTGAGGTTACATGTTGTGTGAGCTTGGAAATTCCTGTCTGCTGAGTTTAGTGTGTGTGTGTGTGTGTGTGTGTGTGTGTGTGTGTGCGTGTGTGTGTGTGTGTATAATCCAGCGTTACAGCCGGAGCGAGCCGGACGTCTGCAGTGTCAGACACATTAGCATTAGCATTAGCCAAGCCTGTCTGAGCCAACCAGCTTACTCACAGAGGAAATGTGTAAACAGTGTAAACACACAGTGGGCGGAGCATACCTGCACCAGCACACACACACACACACACACACACACACACACACACACACACACGCACACACACCAGTATAAACCTCACAGAGGGAAAGTGAGGGACAGTGTGGAGAGAGCTGTTCAGACAGGTCAGTGTGTGATTTCTCTGTTTATTCTTTATTCATTAAATAAAATAAACAAATAATCATTACTCTGTAGTTAGAAGTATAGAGTGTTTAATAAAATACTTAGAAGTAGAAGTTAAAGAAGAATCAACTCAAGCATTTTACTCTTTAAGTAAAAGTGTTTAAAAAAGTACTGGATTCAAAAATTATTTAAAGTATAAAAGTAAAAGTTTTGATGTGTTTGGTTGCTTTAAAGAGTTTCGTGGGTTATAACTGTATTGTTTTAATATGTTTGGTTGTTTTAAAGTGTTTGGTGTGTTTTATCTGTATTTTTGGTGTGTTTGGTTGGTTTTTAGTGTTTGAGGTGTTTTAATTGTATTGTTTTGATGTTTTTTTGTATGTTGTTTTGATGTGTCTAACAATTGTTTTGATGTATTTGGATGTTTGAATGTGTATGATGTGTTTTAACTGTATTGTTTTGAAGTGTTAGATGTGTTTTATCTGTATAGTTTTGATGTGTTTGATGTGTTTTAACGGTATTGTTTTGATGTGTTTGGTTCCTTTGATGTGTTTAATGTGTTTAAACAATATTGCTTTGATGTGTTTGCTTGTTTTTAAGTGTTTGATTTGTTTTATCTGTATTATTGTAATGTGTTTAATTGTTTTGAGGGGTTTGGTGTGTTTTATCTGTATAGTTTTTTTCTGTATGGTTGTTTTTATGTTGTTTTAATGTGTTTTAACTGTGTGTTTTGTATTTATTACTCATCAGGACGGTGGTTATGATGCTGATGGACAGTAGAGTGCTGGTGCCGCTGGCCCGGGAGCTGTTGTCTCTGAGGTTCAGGCCGGGGTTGCTGAGGGTTTACCTGGTGGGCTCAGTGTTGGCTCTGCTGGGGGTCGTGGTGGGCGTGGCCGACATGCTGCGTTTGACCTTCTGCACTGAGGACGTCCAGACTGGACCAGAGGAACAGTACGAGGAGCTGCTCGCAACCCTGCGGGAGATCACACACACACACTCACACACTCTCTCACACACACACACACTCACAGACACACACTCTCACACAGACACACACACTTACAGTGAACTGAGGCCCTCACTGCATTTTGAGGAGGAGAGAGGGCCCTTAACCTACAGGAGACCCCTGGAACACACACTCCCCCCATACACCCATCGTATGTAGCATCTTCTCAGCTCACTGAGAACATTTATCAACATTTTAAAAAGGTTCCATTAACGTTAAACTGTAACATTGCAGTGACGTTACCATGATGTTTAAAAATGTTAAGTAAAAACACTCTAAGAACATCCTGAAAATGTAAGAACATTAACCGTCAAGATCAGAAAATGTTCTATTAAGCAAAAACTGTTCCATGCATTAAAGTGTAGCGATGGATGTGTGTAACTTATTGATCTACTGTTTCCCAGAATGCACTGCAAATCAAATCAGCTGATGTTCTGTGTTTAATACTAGATGGCAGCTGTGTGTGTGTTTGCTATTCTTACATTATATATTTTTTGTATCTATAATTGTAAGTGTAAATTTTGTAAATGTATATTCATTATTATTTAGATTTTATTTGTATTTTATAATTTTAAAACTGTTCACATGAAAAATAAACAACCTCAAACAACCTTAATTACTTTTATTTTATTTTTTTTTTAAGAATAAAAAACTCAATCTGTTTATATGTAGATTTTATTGCGAGATATTTTGTGTTAAATTTCAGCTGAAGAACCAAAAACAACAGAGAGTTTGGCTGTTCAAATACCAAAGCCTGAATAAATACCTTGTCTTGGGAAATTTTCTTTTTTTAAATACATTTTCAAAGCTCATACATTTTTATTTCCAATGCTATTTACTAGCTGTAAGCTGTTAATCAGGGAACTGTTTCCTAAAAAAAATCCAATATAGTTTTACAATATACTGTTTATATAACATTTTTATTTTAATTTTTAGTTGTTTTCTTTTTTTAAAGGACTCTGCATTTTATATAGTTGGATTTCAGCTTCAAGATCACGGACTTTTACGTTGAAGTTGTACCTGCACTAAACGCCATTGGACAAAAAAAAAAAAAAAAGTTTATTTAATTATATTTAACGAACCTTAGATAATCAAAGTATGAGGTTTTTAATATGAGCGAGTTTTAAAATGTAATTTATTTTATATTATGAACTCTTATTTTATCGGGTGTAGCTGAAACTCGCAAACAACCATATCCGTCCATAAACCGGCTCTGATTGGACAACATTTTGCTTATATTTTCTGGATTATAAAAGCTCGTTCTGTTGGAAATGATAGTAATAATAATAATAATAATAATAATAATAATAATAATAATAATAAAAATATTAGTAGACTTTTATTCATTTAAAAGTGGGACTTTTATCCGGAAGCGGAAGTGAGTGGATGTCAGAGGCGCATGTACGCTGCTCCATCTCTCCGGCCATTCATTCGCGCGCTGGAAAAACAGACTCACAAACAAACCGGTAAATAAATAAACCGGTAAATAATCAGGTAAAGACTGAGAGCCGCCGCGCTGAGCTGCAGGATGCTAACCGAGAGCCGCTGGTGCCCCGCGAGCGCGCCCGCGTGCATGGAGAGACACCTGGAGACCCTGCAGTACAGAACAGGTAACTTACCTTAACTACCCTTACCTTACCTATAATTAGAGGTAAAATACACCACAGCCTGCTGCAGGAGTGAGTGAGTGAGTGAGTGAGTGAGTGAGTGTATGTGTGTGTGTGTGTTTGTGTGTTTGTGTGTTTGTGTGTGTGTGTGTGTGTGTGTGTGTGTGTGTGTGTGTGTGTGTTTTTGTGTGTGTGTGTGTGTGTGTGTCTGTCTGTGTTTCTCTCTGTGTGTTTCTGTATATCTGTGTGTTTCTGAGTATCACTGTTTCTGTGTATCTCTGTGTTTGTGTGTCTGTATATCTGTGTGTTTCTCTGTGTATCTCTGTGCATCTCTGTATCTCTGTGTGTTTCTGTGTGTGTTTCTGTATGTTTCTGTGTTTCTGTGTGTGTGTGTGTTTCTGTATCTTTGTGTGTTTCTGTGTGTGTTTCTGTATCCCTGTGTTTCTGTGTCTCTGTGTGTTTCTGTATCTCTGTGTGTTTCTGTATCTCTGTGTGTTTCTGTATCTCTGTGTGTTTCTGTGTGTTCTTTATCTCTGTATGTTTATGTGACCTGTATCTGTGTGTTTCTGTCTGTGTGTCTGTATCTCTGTGTGTCTGTATCTCTGTGTGTCTGTATCTCTGTTGTGTCTGTATCTCTGTTGTGTCTGTATCTCTGTGTGTCTGTGTGTCTGTATCTCTGTGTTTCTGTATCTCTGTGTTTCTGTGTGTCTGTATCTCTGTGTTTCTGTGTGTCTGTATCTCTGTGTTTCTGTATCTCTGTGTTTCTGTGTATCTGTATCTCGGTGTGTGTCTGTTTTTCTGTGTCTGTGTCTGTGTGTGTGTGTGTGTGTTTCTTTCTCTGTGTTTCTCTGTGTGTGTTTCGGTGTCTGTAAATGTCTTTTTGTGTCTAGGTTTCTCTATTTTTAAAGTTTGTTAATGTCTCTTTGTGTCTGTAAATGTCTTTCTAGGTCTGTAAATGTCTGTACATGCCTCTCTGTGTCAAAGAAGTGGGCTTGGCTTAACATTAAAAATATTCAAAACTGTGAGCAGTGTAATTATGGTTTCGTTAAGAAACATTCTTTCTTGTGTGTTGAGCAGTCTGATGGCCTAGGGGAAGAAGCTGTATTCTGAGCGTGTTTTGTCTGTGTTTTTCTCTCAGATGGGACTCTGCTGTTGGGGGCGTCGGGTCTGACGGGTCGGTGTTGGCTCGGTTCTCTCTGGGTGTTCAGTGATGCTAAACTCGCTCCTAACGAGGGTTACTGTAAGGCGGGGGTTCAGACAGAGGCGGGAGTTACCCACGCTGAGTGGCTCACCAACAGAGCCATCATCCTCGCCTCAGACTCAGGTGAGCAGAGGGGGGATATTGATCGATTAGTGATTGGTTCAGTGGCCAGTTGTGTTCTTTGCTAATGTTTCGCGTAATTGTCTTTATTTATGTAGGTGCTGTTGAATTATGGGAGCTGGCGGAGGACGAGCGTCTGCTGGTAAACAGGTTTACTCGCCATGAGCACGATCACGTTGTGACGTCAGTGAGCCCTACGGCCGACGCGGGTCACGCGGTCAGCAGCGGCATGGACTGCAGGTCAGCAGCATCAATGCTAACGTAGCTAAGAAGTAATCAAGGGTTATACCTCAACATTTAGCTTAGCATGCTAATGTATCTAACAAGAAATATAAGTTACCAATTACCACTGGAGCTAAAATAATGGATAATGTAGCTTCTTAGCTTAATCTTATATTATCACTGGAGCTACAAGAATACCGGTAATGTATCTAATAAGTAGTGGAAGTTTAAACTCACCAGCTTAGCTTAGCATGCTAATGTAGCTAACAAAAAATGGAAGTTATAAGTTACCAATTAGCACTGAAGCTAAGAATAAGGATAATGTAGCTTCCTAGCCATGAAGCTAATTGAAGCTTAAACTTGTGTTATTACTGGAGCTTTAAATGTTATGTAGCTTATAAGTAACGGAAGTTAAAACTCACCAGTTAGCGCTAAAGCTAATAGGCTAATAATCATCTCCAGACCTGAACCCTGTCAAAAACCTCTGGAATATAATCAAGAGGAAGATGGATGTTCACAAGCCATCAAACCAACAAATAAAGTTAAACTAGTTTTTTTTTTTTTTGTAGCAGGAGTAAAGGCATAAGATCACCCAAAAGCAGTGTGTAAGACTGGTGGAGGAGAACATGAAAGCTGTGATTTATAAAACAGGGTTATTCCACCAAATATTGATTTCTGAACGTTTTTAAAACGTTAGTATTGTTATTTCTTAATGAATATGAACTTGTTTTCTTTGCATTATTTGAGGTTTTTAACATTTCTCATTTTCTGCAAATGAAAATTCTAAATGACAAATTTATTATATTTCTATTTGGAATTTGGGAGAGATGTTTTCACAGAATAAAACAACAAATGTTCATTTTAATCAAACATATGCCTATAAATTGTAAAATCAGAGAAACTGATGGTTTTAAAGTGTTTCTCTGAGTTTAATGGATATTTGCTCTACATTAGATGGTATATGGCACTGTATGTGAGTGTAGCTCATGTGTTGTAGTGATGTTGGTGTTAATAAGAGCGAATCTTCTGTGTTTTTAGGGTTAAAGTTTGGGATCTGAGTCAGGAGACGGTGATCAGCAGCTACAGCGGTGAGAATACTTATACACTATACGAGAAAAACAAATGTATTTAGTTTAAAAGTTTAATTTAGATTCATTTTCATACATAAAGTGCGCAGGATTATAAGGCGTGACACTAGTAGGGAACAGGGGTTTCAAACGAGTGATGGATGTTAATCTACACAGATTTCCCTCCTAAAAACTGTGAATTTGTTAAAATTCGGTTATCAGTTAATGCTAATACTGCTTCAGCCTTAGTGCTGGAGAAACTTCACTGAAACTGTGAAGCTCCTGTATAGCTCTGTACTTCAGTGGAGTGGCTTTACTGCTCCTTAATACGTGAATGTTAAAATTTATTCATAAGCAGCACCAGATTATAAAATGCTCTGACGATTTTGGGGAAAATTAAAAGATTTTAAGTGCACCTTATAGTGCGAAAAAATATGGTAGTTTAGTTAAGCCACTGAAACTGAATTTTGCTTTGTTTTAACACCATTAAGGGCCAAATATAACTATGATAAATTAACCATTCTGTTTTATTCACATTTATTTATTTTATTACTATAAATGCACTGAAAGCAATTCTATTTCTGCCCAGTAGAGGTCAGTGTTGTATTCTGTTAAATTATAGGTTAATAATAATAATAATTAATAATAAGTTTGAGTATTTATCCATATATTGCAACTATATATATTGCAACAATTTATATATATTTATTTATTTATTTATTTATTTTTTCTTTGTTTGTTAAATTCTGGTAACTAAATAATTCAGCATGTATTCCTGTGGAGCTTTAATATAGTCTTCAATATTAAATTTACAATGTAAAATAAAATCATAAAAAGAAAGAAAAAACACACTGAATGAGAAAAGGTGTGTCCAAACTTTTGACTGGTGCTGGAAAAGGAAATTAATGAATAAATAAAGCAGTTCCAGGTTGTGGTCAGTAGGGGGCGTGGTGCTGCTTCTTCTACTGCCTCAGTGTCAATCACTCCTTAAAGCTTCTTCTGTTTTATAGGGTTGTTTATTTATTTTGCGTGCAGTCTATAAAACCTCCCAAACACACCCATTTCCGCATTCTCACACACACACACACACACACACAGAGATCTGGAATCCAGATACACTGTAAAATTGGACTTTTAACTAAACTAACTGTAGAAGATTTCAGTTGAAAATGTGAAACTCATATATTATATATATGTATTAAACACAGAGTGATCAATTTTAAGTGTTTATTTAGTTTATTGTTGATTATTATGAAGCTTACAGCCAATGAAAACCCAAAAATCAGAGTCTCAGAACATTAGAATATTATATAAGACCAATTAGTGCTTTTGGCAGTGTGGGCAGTTTGCTAAGTCCTGCTGGAAAATGAAATCCACATCACTGATTGGTGGAAACTTCACACTAGATCTCGAGCAGTTTGGACTGTGTGTCTCTCCACTCTTCCTCCAGACTCTGATCCCTTGATTTCCTTTAAATGAAATGTAAAGATTACTGGTGATTACTGGTTACAGTGACGGTTTGGAGAGTCATGTCTGTCATCTGCTGGTGTTGATCCACTGTGTTTTATTATCAATTCTTACAGCACTTCATGCTTCCCTCTGCTGAGAAAAACATTTATAGAGATGCAGATTTCATTTTCCAGCAGGACTTGGCACACTGCCCACACTGCCAAATATATCAATTGGTCTTATTATATATTATTCAAATTTTATGAGACACTGATTTTTGGGTTTTCATTGGCTTTAAGCCATAATGATCAACAACAGTAAAATAAATAAACGCTTAAAATAGATCGCTCTGTGTGTGTAATGCATCTATATAATATATGAGTTTCACATTTTGAACTGAATTACTGAAATAAAGTAACTTTTCATATCAACGAAATCTCATATAATCTGCTTATGGTTCAATAATCAAATTAGCTGTATTATTATGACTGTAGTAAGTACAATATTGCTAATATATGATAAATATAATAAAATAAGTGGCAGCAGTAAATAGAAATAAAGATAATTCAGATTAATCTTATGGCAATTTATAAAAAAAATAAATATATTTTTAAATATATATTTTTAAATATATTACTACATTAATTATTTACTTACTTTTTCTTTGTGTGTGATTGTAGCTCACTCCATGCCGGTGAACAGTGTGTGCTGCAGCCCGAAAGACGAATCGCTCTTCCTCTCCTGTGCTCAGGTCAGTATCATCATCCTCATTTTAATCAAATAAACAGGGTTTTCTGCGGTGAAGAATATTGGCTGTTCAATTTTGTAAAATTGGCATTACTTCCTTCCTGTTTGTTTATTTAGGAGTATTTTCCCACCTATAGTAAATATGTGAATACATCTTCTACAGGAATAAAAAAGCTTTATCTCCAGTCAGCTAAATTAAGTAGATAAACTGTAATTGTATGTTTAAATGTACCGATGTGTGCTCTATGGGGGCTCTGAGGAATCCAGCGGACTTAAGGCTAATTTATAATCCTGTCCTGTGCGAGCGCCCTATGCAGCCACTTTAATAGCATTTTTATTCTCTGCATCGCTCTGCAGTTTAAACTCGGCAGCTCGTGCTAATGATAGGGGGAGTCCTAATGAGTGGGCGGATAATCTGCAAAGCTTAATTGGGTAGACAATGGCTTAAAATGTAAAATGAATTTATGTTAATATATATCTGTAGTCTGTATAATTGTTATTGATGTTTGTTTGTGGTGCAGGATGGACGTTTGTTGCTGTGGGATCGCAGAAAACCCAAACCTGCAACTCGATTAGGTAAAAACTGCTCTTATATACGCACACACACACACACACACACACACTGCTCTCGGGCATTCTGAATATAAATCTTTTTAAATGAAGGGATATTCATTTTCATACTGACATCAGAAAACGTATGGAATGAGGACAGGCTGATCACTATCTCTCTCGCTCTCTCTTACACACACACACACACACACACACAGAGTTTCTTCATCGCTGAAACTCAAACATTGATGTAGGAAGCCTGAGAAATCATTCCGAAGAGGAAGTTTATTCCCCAATAATTTGAGTTTTTGCAATTAAGCCACGCCCCCTTTCTGTGTGTGTGTGTGTGTGTGTGTGTCTTTCAGATGTGGTCTCCCCCAGCTGCTGTCCAACTGCCGTCGCATGGGACCCTCACAAAACCACCACAATCGCATACGGTACAGTACAAAACTACATTTCCCATAATCCCCTGCTCCATACTGCGCCAGGAGTCAGTAGTTAGAGTGCCACACAATTAGTATCATCACCATCAGTATTACCCGGTGATCGGTGCTGTAGATTTGTGTAAAGAGGACACTGTTCCTCATTAACTGACTGCTGTAAAAACTACATCACCCATAATGCCTTGTGTGTGTCTGTGTGTAGGTGATGAGCTGGGCAGGGTGACCCTGATGGATTTCCAGAATGCAGGGAGTGCGCAGACGATGAATACACACAGACGCAGAGTGACTGGCCTTAGGTTCTCTTCACACAGGTATATATACACATGCACACCCCATTTTTACACAGATACACACACATGATAAATGTCTGGTACCTGAAATCTCATGGCTAATTAGATATTGGTAAAAAAAATAGACATAGACAAAAAATAGACATAAAGTAAACATAATAATTATGAGATTCAGTTCATGGACAGATTTCCTGACATTTTCCTTTAAAATACATTGTTTCAAACCGTCATACTACCACCACCATGTTTCACAGAAAACAAGATTCTCATTCTGGAATGCCTCTTTCTCCATACATAACTTTATTTTGTATAAACCAAAATATTGTAAGGCTTTGATCGATCACTGTTCAGGCTCCGCCCACTTGTACCTGACTGTCATCCTATTTATTAAAAACAACAATTTTAAGACTCTTATTTCAGGTTTATGCAGAAATACAGAAAATTCTAAAGGGTTCACAAACTTTCAAGCACCACAGTATAAAGGATGGAATTTGTAGTATAGGATGGTGATATTTGTGATATTAGTGATATTAGTGGCGTATATTTAACACTTAATATCAAGCTATTAGAATTAAGCTAATCAAGAATCTTATTACTCAAAGTGCTTGTGTATTGATACATTATTGTTAATTATTATTATTATTATTTGTTATTAATATTATTATTTTTTCCTGTTGCATTTTGGCCATTTCTTTATATTATTATAATTATTTTTTTATGTGCAAAAATGGGTGCATTAAAAAAAATCTCTTGTGTTCAGAAGTCTGTTAGTGTTCATATTACCATAGCAACCACCTGGCAGCACCATCACAACCGTCTGGGATATCATTGCAACCAACATAGCTGAGATATAATAGAGCAACCTCTTAAAATATCATATTAACCACCTATTTATGGAGTCAAAAAAGGGTCATAAAGATTTTGAGTTTGTAAAACAGAAGTCACAAATGTACTGAAACTTGTAACTGCGTTTAAACAACTACATGCACGAAAATCCAAATCCACAAATTAACTGGAATGTGCAAACTTGAAACTGAAAGTAATATTAATAATAATTCAAATGTACGAATGTGAAAAAATATTTTAATTATATATAAATATATATTTTTTAAATTTGTAAATCCAATCTCTTGAATGTGTGAATCAGTACTGCTCAAATGGCTTAAGCTGGGTCAGACCAAAAATCACATGGAATTTGTGAGGTTGTAAATGTGACAGTGGGTGTTTTTCACTGTGGAGCTAAAAATCCTCTCATTCATCTTCTCTGCTGCGTGTGCGAAGCTCTAGCTGCAGTTGCGAATTTTGACCCTGTTTTTACGCCTGATTGGCGGACCAATAGGAAAGCTTTATATAGACCAATCAGATTACGGGGTTTGTTTAACCAATCAGAACACTGGGTGGGTCTCTGCAGCTCGAGTACTGGGCGTGTCGAAAGGTGTGGGCGTGTCGAAAGTGTGGCCGCCATTTTTGAGTCGGCCACCATGCGCCCCCCAGTGGATGAATTTACACTGAGGAAGGAGTTTAATAAACCGATAATATTCATAACTCTACCATTTTTTACCCGATTTACACACGGTTTGGTTTGTTACAAACAGCAGAGATGTAGTTATGATACAGGACACTGTGACACATTACAAATACCTGCTTTCATGCTGTACATATTTATGTACATAGATGCACACACACACACGTGTGTGTGTGTGCATCTATGTACATAAATATAAAATTAATTCATATTATTAGAACATAATATAAAGTATTTCAGCATGAAAGCAGGTATTTGTAATGTGTCACAGTGTCCTGTATCATAACTACATCTCTGCTGTTTGTAACAAACCAAACCGTGTGTAAATCGGGTAAAAAATGGTAGAGTTATGAATATTATCGGTTTATTAAACTCCTTCCTCAGTGTAAATTCATCCACTGGGGGGCGCATGGTGGCCGACTCAAAAATGGCGGCCACACTTTCGACACGCCCACACCTTTCGACACGCCCAGTACTCGAGCTGCAGAGACCCACCCAGTGTTCTGATTGGTTAAACAAACCCCGTAATCTGATTGGTCTATATAAAGCTTTCCTATTGGTCCGCCAATCAGGCGTAAAAACAGGGTCAAAATTCGCAACTGCAGCTAGAGCTTCGCACACGCAGCAGAGAAGATGAATGAGAGGATTTTTAGCTCCACAGTGAAAAACACCCACTGTCACATTTACAACCTCACAAATTCCATGTGATTTTTGGTCTGACCCAGCTTAAGCCATTTGAGCAGTACTGATTCACACATTCAAGAGATTGGATTTACAAATTTAAAAAATATATATTTATATATAATTAAAATATTTTTTCACATTCGTACATTTGAATTATTATTAATATTACTTTCAGTTTCAAGTTTGCACATTCCAGTTAATTTGTGGATTTGGATTTTCGTGCATGTAGTTGTTTAAACGCAGTTACAAGTTTCAGTACATTTGTGACTTCTGTTTTACAAACTCAAAATCTTTATGACCCTTTTTTGACTCCATACCTATTGACTCAGTCACAACCATTCAGCAACACCATAGCTGTGATACACTAGAGCAACCTCCTAAATTACCATAGCAACCACCTAGCCTCCTTTTTATGGGTACAAAAAAATAACCTCTTGTGACACTTTGTAACAGGAAGATACAGAGCAGACTAACAGAGCGTGTTTACATTTATTAGTGTTAAATATGCTGTAACAAAAGCTGTTATTTATATAGACTTTATTAATATGTGTGTGTGTGTGTGTGTGTTCAGTTCTCCTCTGCTGGCCTCGGTGAGTGATGACTGCTCTGTTGCCGTGGTGAACGACCAGCTCAGAGAAATGTAAGTATAAAGATGGCTTCTGATTGGCTGATTGATCATACTGATCTGTGTACAGTCATTAATATAAATCGGGCTGATCTACAATCTCTACAATATTTAATGTGTGTGTGTGTGTGTGTGTGTGTGTGTGTGTGTGTGTGTGTGTGTGTGTGTATATATATATATATATATATATGAGAGAGAGAGATATGTATATGTTCCTTTAAATTTAAAGCCTGTTTGTGTGTAATATTAAACAGTATTTTCTTTATATGTTTTTGTGTGTGTGTGTGTGTGTGTGTGTGTGTGTGTGTGTGTGTGTGTGTGTGTGTGTGTGTGTGTGTTTAGTTATCGTGACGTCAGGCATCAGGACTTTGTGCGGGGTGTGTGTTGGGTTCCCGGCGGCTCGAATGTTCTGACAACAGCAGGGTGGGACCACCAGGTCCTGCAGCACAACCTGGACCAGAAAACTACTGCTTAAACACACACAACTATATACACACACAAATACACACACACACCAAAACTGTAAAGTCTGTAAAGTGTGTAAGTTCACTGTATCTGCCTTATCACGTTCTGTGGTTCTTTCCGGGTTGTCTCCGTTAGTGTTCATATTACCATAGCAACCACCTAGCAGCACCATCACAACCACCTGGGGTATCATTGCAACTTCTTTGCACGAGCATAGCTGTGATGCACTATAGCAACCTCCTAAAATACCATAGCAACCACCTAGGGACTCCATCACAGCCATTTAGCAACACCACAGCTGTTATTTTCTATAGCAACCTTCTAAAATACCATAACATCCACCTAGTGACTCCATCACAACCACCAGGATATCATTGTGAATGTAACTTTGTACCAGCATAGCTGTGATACACTGTAGCATCTTTCTAAAATACCACAACAACTACATAGTGACTCCTTCAGAGCCATTTAGCAAAGCCATAGCTGTGATAGACAATAGCCACTTAAATAGCTCCTAAAATACCATAGCAACCGCATAGAGACTCCATCACAGCAATTTAGAAACACCATAACAACCCCCTTTTAAATCAATCACAGCCATTTAGCAAAACTTACCTGTGATACACAATAGCCACCTCCTAAAATACCATAGCAACCACGTAGTAACTCCATCAGAGACATTTAGCAACACCATAGCAACCACTTAGTAACAATATACCCAGGATACCCCAAAAACTACTGCGTAAACACACACACACACACCCCTAGCCACAACCACACAGCTCCATTTAACATGCAAATAAGGCACTTATCCAAGTCTGTGTTTGTGTGTGCGTGACAGTATTTTACACACACACACACACACACACACACACACACACACACACACACAGATATGAGAGCTGGAGCTGTGTTATTGTTTTGTCACCTGAATAAGGCTGTGTTCTGCGGTTCTGTAATTTTCTGCTTGTAATTTTCCGGTTCTGTTTGTTCAGTAAAGGAATCTGTTAATCAGCTGCCGCTCTGTGTCTTTACTGATTGGCTAAGAGGTCAGAGTTACAGATTGTTGGTGTTTACACTCAACGTCCCACACTTTTTTACGTGAAATTCTCTGTTTAATGAGTCTCTGCTCAGGTATCACACCTGAAAAATACTTGTCAGGGTGTTCAGTAAAGTTTGTGTGGAGGTGGGACTTTGTAAGCAGTGGGCGGGCAGATAAAGCAATTCATCATTTTAGGCTTTTAGGATCATTACAGGCTGAATTATCTACTGTTTTTCTCTGAACTCCGTGCTCCTCCGGTAATTTTAGTCCCATCCGGACGCACATCTCTGAGCTTCGTCTCATCGCCTTTAATAAAATAGGTATTTGTCCACTGCCGCGCCCCGTAATTACTGTACACTTTGGGTGCGCATTTCCACGAAGATCCATGTTAAAAACACAACAGTGAGTGGAAATGGAGGAGCTACTGAACTCCGTGATGTCATGTGACCGAGAAAAAGCCTAAAAACTTACTGATCCTCCTGTTTTTTTCAATTGCAGTCCGACAGATGCAGGAGTTTTATCACTCTTCTACTAGAGTAGAAGTGTAATAATTTTTTTCCCCTTAAGAAACGAATCCCGTCCGGATAGGACTTTACATGGCAATGTGGGTAAAGTTCATATGTAATAATAAGGAATAGTGCAGCTACACATCAGTGTAATGTTCAATAAATAGCTTTAAATTGTAGTTTTATCCTTGTTTTTCTTTTTAAAAAAATAGAGGGAAAATACAGTTATGCTATTTAAATTATGCAATATAAAAAAAATGTTAAAAAAATAATAAAATCCTGCATAAACCCGCTAAAATTCAGATTTTCAGTGAATCGCTGGGTTTTGTGTTGCACTTGTTCAGAGAGGTGATGTGAAAAACTGAATCTGAGCCTCATCAAAGCAGAGAGAAACCCGACACTATTCACATCCTCTCCTCTATTCTACACTTCAGTAACAGGAGAGCAGATCTTCTCTCATAAACACACACACACACACACACACAGAGGCAGATGTTCTGCTGTTTATTTTCTTTTATTTATAATGGATTTATATCCGGATCCCTTTTTATTTGTATAAACAGACAAATAAACATAAAACAATATGTACAAATATATATATATATATATATATATTGTCCCTTTAAGTGTGAAATAAATCTGCAATAAACGTAAATAAATGTTTTCTGCTCTTCATTTGTTCATTCTGGTGCTGCTGCTAGAAAACGGAAGCATAGTTCTGCAGAACTGGACCATAATAGCCGTGATACCACACCGTCCACCGCCCGTGAGGGTTAGCTGAGGACGATTCAATAACCAGAATGTTAACAGATACAGACTTTTCTGAATTAGTCCGATTCATCATGCAGGTAAAAGTGACCAAAATCTGATATTTTACTCCATAATAAAAATCCGAAATATGATTTGTGGCAATGCATTCTCTCTCAATGACCAGATTGGAATTCATGCGAATTTTACATTAAAATAAAAAAGAAAAATTAGAGAGGAGCCGTGAGGAAAAGAAAAAGGACAGACGTGGTGTTCCTAATGAATTGGCCAAACATGGCTACAGATTACAGTTGCAGCATCAAACTAAAATTAAATTTTAATCTTAAAAACCGACCTGAATTCTCAGTGATAAGCTCAGCTGCAGCCTGCACTCAATTATAGCTTCAGATTCTAACCAGGATGAAACCGAAACTTCACGTGAAACGCTGCCTTTTAGCGAATGCACATCAATTACACATCGATTACACATTAATTACACATTAATTAAAAGCGTTCAGACAGAAGGCAGATATGGGTCATATTAAAAAGATTGTCTTTCAACCACTTGAAATAAATATCAGTATAGTTTTGTTCAGAAAATAGGATTTGGTGCACTTTCCTCACTTTGTGAAAACGTAACATTTAATAAAATATTTTGAACCTCAAAAAAACAGTATTTCCGATCCAGATATTTTGTCCAGTATCGTACCTACAGCTCTGAAAAAAAATAAGAGAACACTTCTTCAGTTTCTGAATCAGTTTCTCAGATTTTGCTATTTATAGGTTTATGTTTGAGTAAAATGAACATTGTTGTTTTATTCTATAAACTACAGACAACATTTCTCCCAAATTCCAAATAAAAATATTCTCATTTAGAGCATTTATTTACAGAAAATGAGAAATGACTGAAATAACAAAAAAGGATACAGAGCTTTCAGACCTCAAATAATACAAAGAAAAAACAAGTTCATATTCATAAAGTTTTAAGTGTTCAGAAATGTTTTTTAATCAGTGTTCATGCATCTTGGCATCATGTTCTCCTCCACTAGTCTTACACACTGCTTTTGGATAACTTCAAGCAGTTCAGCTTGGTTTGATGGCTTGCGAAAGAGTCAAAGAGTTTTTTAATTTGGTAAAATCAAAGAAACTCATCATTTTTAATGGGTGTTTTCTTTTTTTTTTCCAGAGCTGTATATATTATACACCCTCCACCCTGTGTGTTATCTGTACACATTCTCTCCAGTCCGTTTCCAGGTTTTGTGGAGGTTCTAGCAGCAGCAGCAGCTGAATAATAATAGATAATAACAGTAGAGTTCAGTAAAACAGTTTGACCTGAATGAGACCCGAAGGCGACGGTACACAGTCCTGCTTTCCTCCACAGGGTCTGTTTTAAAACGTATAAAATAAGCGCAGAAAGTGGGCGGATTGTGCTGTTTACCCTCAGATAAGGAATCAGCCGAGTGTGTAAGACCTGCAGAGGACAAATCCAGCCTAGGCTTTGGCACACACACACTCGCATACACACTTACACACTCTCACACACACTCGCATACACACATCAGCACATAGAGGAGAAATTCAATCCAGCCGCGGGAACAAAACACCTGCTGTTCTGCAGCAAAACCACAAGGATAGATTTTCAGGAGGTCCAATTATGCCCACGACCGGGGGAAAGTCCACTGAAGCTCCTTTTTCATGCAGAGTTCTCCATTATTCCTTGTGGGAACCGATGCTCAGTCTTACAAAAGCTTCCTTCTTCATATATACAAGCATTAAAGCATCAAACAGCTTCTCCTGCAGTGAGGTACTGGTTCTGGAAGTTCAGTGAGGTTCTGGCCGGGTTCAGTCCGTCTTTATCACAGGAGTGATGGGCTGTTTGGTTCCGGGTCTCACGGTGAACGTCATGCCGTACGGATGCTTGGATTGAGGGCCGTTGCTAAACAACAGGAGAGAAAATTCATATTAGAAAATGCAATTTATTTAAAATACAGGTTAAAAAAACCCTTAACAGGTCAGAATTTGTGTTAAACTCTTAAAAAAATCTTTTATGTTTGATAAGGTACATTATACTGAACTTTCTGCATTTGCTTTTTTTTAAGTAAATTTAATTTCAGATAAATTTAAGTACCTTCAACTCGATTTCAAGACTTAAATGTTACACAGAGTAAATAAGTGAACTGAACTTCAGTCAATCCTTTCTTTTTTTAAACTTTACTTCATTTATTTTTACTGAATCAATCCTTTCTTTTAGTAAACTTTACTTCATTTATTTTTACAGAATCAATCCTTTCTTTTAGTAAACTTAACTTCATTTATTTTTACTGAATCAATCCTTTCTTTTATTAAACTTTACTTCATTTATTTTTACTGAATCAATCCTTTCTTTTAGTAAACTTTACTTCATTTATTTTACTGAATCAATCCTTTCTTTTAGTAAACTTTACTTCATTTATTTTTACTGAATCAATCCTTTCTTTTAGTAAACTTTACTTCATTTATTTTTACTGAATCAATCCTTTCTTTTAGTAAACTTTACTTCATTTATTTTTACAGAATCAATCCTTTCTTTCAGTAAACTTTACTTCATTTATTTTTACTGAATCAATCCTTTCTTTTAGTAAACTTTACTTCATTTATTTTACTGAATCAATCCTTTCTTTTAGTAAACTTTACTTCATTTATTTTACTGAATCAATCCTTTCTTTTAGTAAACTTTACTTCATTTATTTTTACTGAATCAATCCTTTCTTTTAGTAAACTTTACTTCATTTATTTTACTGAATCAATCCTTTCTTTTAGTAAACTTTACTTCATTTATTTTACTGAATCAATCCTTTCTTTTAGTAAACTTTACTTCATTTATTTTACTGAATCAATCCTTTCTTTTAGTAAACTTTACTTCATTTATTTTTACTGAATCAATCCTTTCTTTTAGTAAACTTTACTTCATTTATTTTTACTGAATCAATCCTTTCTTTTAGTAAACTTTACTTCATTTATTTTTACTGAATCAATCCTTTCTTTTAGTAAACTTTACTTCATTTATTTTTACTGAATCAATCCTTTCTTTTAGTAAACTTTACTTCATTTATTTTACTGAATCAATCCTTTCTTTTAGTAAACTTTACTTCATTTATTTTTACTGAATCAATCCTTTCTTTTAGTAAACTTTACTTCATTTATTTTTACAGAATCAATCCTTTCTTTTAGTAAACTTTACTTCATTTATTTTTACTGAATCAATCCTTTCTTTTAGTAAACTTTACTTCATTTATTTTTACTGAATTAATCCTTTCTTTTAGTAACTTTACTTCATTTCTGCAACACAATATTACCTAATTACAATTACTTAATTTATACAATATTACTCAAATAATTTATGGTACATAATATATTATAATTCCTGAAATTTAAATATTTTTAGTTAAAACACACATATTACACTGTCTCAACACATGGATGGCATATAATACATTCTTTTAAGTATACTAGTATAAAGAATGTATCTCATGCCATCCGTGTTGAGACATTATTTTTAAATTCCAGGAAAAAACAGGTTTATTCCACCAAATATTGATTTCTGAACTCTTAAAACTTTATGAATATGAACTTGTTTTCTCTGCATTATTTGAGGTCTGAAAGCTCTGAATCTTATTTTTATTTCAGACATTTCTCATTGTCTGTAAATAAATGCTCTAAATGAGAATATTTTTATTTGTAATTTGGGAGAAATGTTGTCTGTAGTTTATAGAATAAAAAAAATGTTAATTTTACTCAAACATAAACCTATAAATAGCAAAATCAGAGAAACTGATTCAGAAACTGATTCATGTATGTATATATATAATTTATTATTTTATATATAATTTAATCCTGTTTAAAGTAAACCCAACCCTCAACATTCTCTCTGCTGTAATTTAACCCAACACAGGTAATATCATAGGCAATGTTGTTAACAGTGCAGCGTCATTATATCAGCCCTTGCAGCAGCAGTAGGGATAGAATGAAGGAGTAGTAGTTTATCACTCTCTGATTGGGTCCTATTTTGGCGAACTATAGGCAAGCCTTTGCTATCAAAACCACAGGAAAAGTACCCCTTGCCGCAGTTTTTAAAAAGCGCAAAATGCATTTACTAATTCTTCTCTTAATTAATTTTAGGCGTAACGTGAAATAAACCAATCAGAGTGTCTCTTGCTCATCATTCCCTTTAAGAGTCAGGTGAGCTCTGACTTTGGTGGATTGCTATTGTAACGGTGCAGCTACCTGGACGTGTTCAACAAACTCTTCTCAGCAGAGGAAACTGAGCTGCTGGTTGACGCTGTGAAGGAGCTTCAGCAGCTCATTTACGGGAACAGCAATGTTATTTTATTTACTATTTATTTATTTATTTACCTAGGTAAAAGCCTGTGCTGCTAAGATAGTGATGAACGTCTGACAGTTGCCGTCTGTCTAGGTTGTATTCAGTCAGTGGGGCTCCTGTGTTTTCTGTTACCAAGATCATCAGGCAAAACTCCAGAAATGTACCTGAACACACCTCATTTCCAGAACACCACGCCCATCAGTGTAGATATATTGTATTTTGAAGCCCTGTAGCTATTTAAACGATGCTCATCTCAATTGCTTGCTCTATAAATTATTTCTAGGGTAATTTATATAATTTGTGGGCATTAGGGAGCCCCAGAACTTCTACGAAAAGTGGGATCTCTGCATATCTCAATATCCAGAACAAGACTACTATCTTAAAAGCCACCATATTTTTTTTATTTCCTGAATCAAAAGTCCACTTTATTTCTGAAAAATTGTGCCCTGAGACTTCTGACTCACCAGGTTCTTGTACTGAAACTACATTTAAACTTTTTGAGTTTTTTGAATCATCCATTATTTTTACCACGTTTTTCCTGAGCTAAGTAGATAAAGAGAGTTTACTGTACCTGGCTGGAGCTTTGATACTCATATCCTGAGCTTTCTTCGCCACTTTGTTCTCCAGTTCCTTCATGTCCAGTCCTCGGGTCTGCATGGGCAGGGTGGCACTCTTGGGTTTAGCTGTAGATTTTAGAGGAAAACCAGCCGCCCCATCATCATCAGACAGAGGGGAGTTCCACTCGTCACTGTTGGGGTCCGCCTCCTTTACTGGAGCAAACTTGGAGTCCATTTCTAGCATCTTCTTTTGCAGGATGCTTAGCAGGGTGGCCTGGCTGGCCGAGACCGATGCGGGGGTCTGAGCTGGGGGTTGGGTTTTGGGTTGAGTTGGTGGTGGAGCTTGGGTTTGGGTTTTGGGTTGGACTGGGGGTGGAACTGGGATTTGAGCTTTGGGTTGAGTTGGTGGTGGAGCTTGGGTTTGGGTTTTGGGTTGGACTGGGGGTGGAGCTGGGATTTGGGCTTTGGGTTGAGTTGGTGGTGGAGCTTGGGTTTGGGTTTTGGGTTGGACTGGAGGTGGAAATGGGATTTGGGCTTTGGGTTTGGTTGGTGGAGGAGCTGGAGGTTGAGTTGATGGAGGAGCTGGCGGTTGGGTTGTTGGAGGAGGTGGAGGTTGGATTGTTGGCGGAGCTGGAGGTTGGGTTGTTGGTGGAGCTGCAGGTTGGATAGTTGGTGCAGGTGGAAGTTGAGTTTTGAGTTGGGCTGGGGTTTGTGCTGGAAATTGGAATTTAGGTTGGACTGTTGGTTGAACTGGAAGTTGATTTTTGGTTTGGGCCATTGGTACAGCTTGTGTTTGGGTCTGTGGTTGGACTGGTGGCTGTCCTGTTGGGGCTTTTGGTTTGCTTAGCACCACTTGTTTGAGTATGGGTTCAGTCCTGGTAACAGATGTAGGTGGTGGTGCTGTATAAGTGCTGGATAATTTGTCGTTTGGAGTAACAGAAGGGCCATTGATGAGCGGTTGAGCAACACTCTTTGCCGGTGGAGCAGGTGGCGGTGTGCTTGGTGGAACGTCATCTTCCGAATCAGAGTTAGCGAACTCAGGTGGAGGTGGGATGAAAGGAATGGCAGACTCATTGTCCTCTTGCTTCACAGGACTGATGGAAAGTACAGGTTGGGGGACTTGGGAAGGTTCTTGTTTGGGAATCTTTGGGCTTTGGGGTTTGGGCTCTGCTGAGATGGCTTGTTTGGGCTCTGTGCGGAGAAGACTTTCTGAGGAAGCAGGAATTGGGGTGATGGTGAAGGAGTTGGGTTTGGTCTCATTAGGTTGGACGCTAACGTTCAGGGATTCAGCAGAGCTGTTGCTCTTGTTGCTGCTCTGTCTAGACAAGCCAGACCGGTGCTTGTCTCGGTTCTTGGCGGCCATTAGAAGGGCAAGTGGGGATGTAGAAGCTTCTTTCCCACTGGATCCCTCATGACCTCGCAAGGTTTGCAGCTTGTGGCTCAGTAACGGACTGTAGGAGCGTGTTCTGCTTGGAGATGCTGGCCGTTCATTGACTTGACTGATTTCTTGAACCGGTGGGATATTTTGAGACCGTTCTGTGTTGGGGGAACTTCTGACAGAGCTTTGGATCTTATTCGGGACTTCTTGCGGAATCGTCACTTTTGCAGGCTCGCCACTGATGGTTGTTCCGGGCAATTCTGGCAAGTTCTTGTTCAAGTCTTCTACGTCTTTCTCTAGCTGGATGCCTGAGCTGTTTCGTCGCACTGGCTTGACTGGGGGTACCACATCTTGACCTGGACTGACCTCCTTTACTGAGGAAGAGGCCTTCCCATTGATGTGAACCCCAACTGGGTTCCCAGAAGTGTCCTCTAGCAGCAGGATGTGCTGGGTTCTTACCTCCTTGTCAGTTTGGTTGCTGAGCACTGTTGTTTTTGGCACGCTGTAGAGCTTGGCTGTGGTCTGAGGGTTGAAGCTGGAAGCTGGGGTTGCTGCGGGTGTAGGAGTTGGGGGTAACTCAAAATTATAGATGGAGGACAGCCTCACAGGTTTTGGAGGCGGTGTCTTCTGGGCATTTCTGAGAAGTGGAGACTCTGGCTTCTCCATTGGAGGTAGTGGAGGAGTGAAGGTGGGGCATTCTGGGATGTCTTGGGCAGAAATTAAAGGGCTGGAGATGGGGACAGAGGACCTCAGGCTGGAGATATCGCTGGGAGGTTTTGGAGGAGCCATCGGTGGGGGCTTGATGAAGACTGGGTCCAGCTCCTCTGATGTTGTGGAGCCAGTTAGTGATGGTGGTTTGGGAGGAGGCATGGATGGTGGTTGCAGCGCTGCAAGATCTATAGATGGGTCCTTGTTCCCAAAGAATTCCTGTGGAGGAGGGATATATTGGGGTGATGGAGGGATGAACTGGGGTGGTGGTGGTGGAGGAGCCATAGAAGGTGGAGCAGGAATCAAGATCTGTCCTTCCTCAGGGTCTGCAATACTGATCATGCCTCCGTTTGGAAGTCTCTCATGGCTTCCTGTTGACGGAAGAAATTGATCAATCAAATTAAGGTCTAAAGATGACTTGCTGGAAGGAGTAACTGGCACTTCACCATATTGTTGGGGAACATCATCAATCAAATCAGTCAGGTATTAAAACTGATCTCTGAGCAAATATGTGCTGCAATGTCGTCTAAAACCTATAATTGAGATTATGTAGGGTGTTTGGGACATGTTGACTCACCTGTGTTTCCGCTCTGGGGTCCGTTTAGTGGTGGAAGAACAGGAACTGTTGGGGTGGGAACCGCAAATCCCAGAGCACCATCTCCAGACTGAAGAGAGAACACAAATAATACAGGTGTTAATTGCAACGGTTCATTCGCTCTCAGAGTCTAATTTACAGTTTCTCCAGATGGAGTCAGTTAACTAAGTTAACCTGTCCAGAGATACAGCAGCTTCTTCAGTCTCGCACTGGAGCTACAACAATTTAAAGTTGGGGTTTGTATTACAGAAGGATCACACCACTTCTTTTTGTGTTGTAGACAGAGGATCAAATTTCCACGTTGCATTTGTCATCCCCGACTCATCACCAATTCCCAAACTCACCCCCAACTCATCACCAATTCCCCAACTCATCACCAACTTATCACCAATTTCCCAACTATTGTCCCAATCCATCCCCAACTCATCACCAATTCCCCAACTCATCACCAATTCCCCAACTTATCACCAATTCCCCAATTCATCACCAATTTCCCAACTTATCCCCAATTCCCCAACTCATAACCAATTCCCCAACTCATCCCAAACTTCTCAACTCATCCCTAACTCATCCACAACTAATTTCCAACTCCCCAACTCATCCCTAACTTCTCAACACATCACCAACTCCCCAACTCATCCCTAACTTCTCAACATATCACCAATTCCCCAACTCATCCCTAACTTCTCAACTCATCACCAATTCCCCAACTCATCTCTAACTCATCCCAAACTCCCCAACTGATTCCTAAATTCTCAACTAATCTCTAACTTCCCAACTCATCCTAAACTCCCCAATTCATTCCTAACTTCTCAACTCATTACCAATTCCCCAACCCATCCCCAAATGCTCAACTCATTCATAACTTTCAAACTTATCACCAATTCCCCAACTCACCTCCAACTCATCTCCAACTCATCCCAAACTCCCCAACTGATTCCTAACTTCTCAACTAATCTCTAACTTCCCAACTCATCCCAAACTCCCCAATTCATCCCTAACTTCTCAACTCATTACCAATTCCCCAACTCACCTCCAACTCACCTCCAACTCACCTCCAACTCATCTCCAACTCATCCCAAACTCCCCAACTCATTCCTAAATTCTTAACTCATCTCCAATTCCCCACCTCTCCAGAGATACAGTATCTTCTTCAGGCTCGCACTGGAGCTATGAATTTAAAGTTGGGGGTTTATGTTACAGAAGGATCACAGCGCTTCCCTTCATGCTGTAAACAGAGGATCAGATTTCCACATTTAATCAGTAAGAGCTTGAGGGAAAGAATAGTATTACTGAATATTAATTTATTCTCCCTCTGGAAAAGTTAAGTTGTGCTTAACGTTAATTATGGATACAGATGGTGCCCATATGACAGACTTTTCATATCTCATCTTGTATGCAGGATAGAGGCGCCAATTTTTAATCACAGTTTTCATGCACCTTGGCATCATGTTCTCCTTCACCAGTCTTACACACTGCTTTTGGATAACTTTATGCCTTTACTGCTTGGTTTGATGGTTTGTGATCATCCATCTTCCTCTTGAATATATTCCAGAGGTTTTTAATTTGGTAAAATCAAAGAAACTCATATATATATATTTTTTTATATTGTTTAGTTTCAACACCAAATTCTTTGGATAACTTCCTGTCTTGACTTCTTATCAGCATTATTCCTTTATCTGCAGCCATGTCCAGCTCACAGGTATTGGCTGATCTGCTGTTTTGAAGGTAAGGAGGAAAGCTGGGTATTTGATCAGGCCGTCTATAGGTGCAGGTCTGGATTGGAATGCAGTAATTTGACACACCTTGCTATTAGCTTCCCTCCAGCTCCACTGAGCTAACCGGTTCTCTGAGGCTCTCAGTGCAGAAACACTGCTGTAATCAGGGCTGTTCTGTAGGATGTGTGCAGATGAATCAAAATTCAGAGCTGTGGGTGACTCCCAACAAACACACCCAGTCCAGCTATGATTCATAAACACACACAGATACACACACACACACTGAAACATGTCGTGAAGGTATTATATTAGTGAATCATGCCTGGATGTTCCTCACTTTGTTACTGTTTTAATTCAGTTTCTTAGCAACGCTTTGTTTTTTGGGAGCAGCAAAAAACAGAACTGCCGCTGGTTTAGATTTAGATTTTTTGTACATTTCAGGTTTTCCGAAGACAAAAAGACAAAAACAAGCATTGTCACCATTTCTGTGGGACGTAGATGGAATTGGGCATCAGCTTTTAACCCATTTGTGCAGTAAACAGATTCACACACCCGCGCCAAACCCAAGGATCTAACCCACAACCCTGTCATCATCAATAACCCACTGCTATAGTAACCTCTGAGACACCACTGTAATAGTTTACATTTTTGATCGTAATCTGATTGGTTGAGATTAAAGACTGGCCAGGATGATCATGCTCTTGGGTGCTCTTGGATCAAATCAGTGCTCTTTTTTGTCCCACAAAAACATCATCTATAGGGACAAAAATATTCAACATCCAGTCATTCATTGTCCCTTATAAATTGTGCTTTTTGATTCTACTGTCCAACAAAGACTTTCTTTCTAAATATCCACCTTGTCCCCAACTCATTCCCAACTCACCCCCTGCTCCCCCAACTCATCCCCAGCTTATTCCCAGCTCTCTAACTCATCCATAACACATCCCCAACTTATTCCCAACTCCCCAATTCCTTCACAACTCATTCCCAACTCCACAATTCATTTACAACTAATCTCCAACTCATCCCCAACACATCCCCTACTCCCCAAACTCATTCCCAACTTCTCAACTCATCCCTAACTCCACAATAAATTTACAACTAATCTCCAACTCAGCCCCAACACATCCCCTACTCCCCAAACTTATTCCTGACTTCTCAACTCATCCCTAACTCCAAAATTCATTAACAACTAATCCCCAACTCATTCCCAACACATCCACCACTCCCCTAACTCATTCTCAACTTCCCAACTCATCCCTAACTCCCCAATGTGTCCACAAATCATCTCCAACTCCCCAATTTATTTACAACTAATCTCCAACTCATCCCCTACTCCCCCAACTCATCACCAACTCCCCATCTCATCCGTAACTCCCCAATTCGTTCACAACTAATCCACAACTCATCCCCAACTCCGCAATTCGTTCCCAACATGACATTATGCATGGTACCAATTGTTTATTTGCTCCAGTGATATCTAAATCCATTGGCAGTATTTCTCCTCTACAGAGACTAGATACCCAGTAGATCAACTGAAGAAATGTTTCTATTTGGGTCTACAGGTTTAAAACCTCAGACAGTACACATCAGGATTAGTCAGTAGACTTTGTTTGAGGGAGGGATCTGTACCTACTCTCGTAGCAAGTCAGCAGATGTGGGAGATAAGGTAAGAACTTTTAAATAATGAGTTTTGTGCTTCTATCACAGTTTAGCATGAACTAGCTTATTTGTGTTTTGCAACAGCTTAAAAGTGTTTTGCATAAAAGTGACAGAGCCCTTAAACGGCTCGTTCTGAAAGGGACTGAAACTGGTAAGAATAGATCTTTATGTGAGAGTGATTTTGTTTAAAGGACGTCGTGATCATGTTTTGTATAGAACATAGACCTACAATATTCTAACTTGTGTAAAAAGGATAATAATGTGTCCCATTAAATCAAACTCACTCACAATAACAAGATAACACCTCACAACTTATATAGATCTAGGCTTGCCTAAGCCATCCAATGTGCTAACAGTGTCTCATGCCTTTTGGAATGTCAGTGAGCTATAAAAGGGTTATATAAATAAAGATTTTGTTATGTTACTGTCTGAGGTTCTGATGTTTTTTCTGATGAGTCCCGAGGCTGTCATGTGTTTAATGTGTTGAGGACACACCTGGGTGTGAGAGAGAGAGGGAGTGAGAGAGAGAGAGGGAGTGAAAGAAGGAGTGAGAGAGAGAGAGAGAGAGAGAGAGAGAGGGTGTATTCAGTAGTTTGTCTGCAGCCACATCCACACCTCAGCCCAACCTATAAACCTAAACAAAGCGTCTGCATTCAAAGCATCCTTCACGCTCTCGTCACCGGCATCCCATAATACACACTGCACCCTGCACACACACCCTACACACACTCTCACTGTGTATGAGATGTACATATCCATGCAAAAATTACATGAGTGTGTAGGGTACACTGACATGCTAAAAATCATGGGATAGTAACTAGTAACTCGTAACAAGATGCATTTTATTCCCTATGTAGTAAATGAATAGTAAAGTGATCTATCAGATTATGAAGGAACACATAAGGAATCATGTAGTAACTTAAAAACAGTGTTAAACAAACCTAAATACTCTGTGAAGAAGCATTTAGGTAACTCTGATGAACTTATTCTGTACAACAGATGAAAGTCTCGCTCTTCCTTTCCTGGGGCGGCCCTGATGAGTGCCAGTTTCATCATTAAAATCTTGTTTTTGATGGTCAAAGCTTTCTGAATGACTTACCTCACTTCATTCACTGTGTACCTGTAACTCTACCTCTTTACAGCTTTACAACTGATGCTCTCAAACACATTAAGAAACAAGAAATTTAACAATAAATTGACGAGTAAAGCACAGCTGTTAACTGAAAGCCTAAATTCTAAGCCTTATAAATAAAGCTGACCGAGAAAATCCAGCAGAGATGAGCAAAGAATGTAAAATATAAAACATATTCTGGTTTGTTTAACACATTTTTTTGTTTGCTAAATAATAATTCCATATGCTTTTTCTTTGTAGTGTGCATGAGTTTAGTATTAATCTACAATGCAGTTGATGTTAAAAAGATGTTGAAAAGATGGCTGATGGCTCTGGGGATAAAGGATCTCCTCAGTCTGTGGGCTGAGCAGCTCTGTGACAGCAGTCTGATGCTGTGCAGTGGGTGACTATTGTTGTTGGTGTTAGAAAGATGATACCATATACAGTATATACAGCTCTGGAAGAAGTTTCTCTGATTTTGCTATTTATAGGTTTATGTTTGAGTAAAATGAACATTGTTGTTTTATTCTATAAACTACAGACAACATTTCTCCCAAATCAAATTCCAAATAAAAATATTGTAATTTAGAGCATTTATTTACAGAAAATGAGAAATGGCTGAAATAACAAACAAAAAAAAAGATGCAGAGCTTTCAGACCTCAAATAATGCAAAAAAAAAACAAGTTCATATTCATAAAATGTTTTAAGAGTTCAGAAATAATCAATATTTGGTGGAATAACCCTGATGGTTTTTAATCACAGTTTTAATTTCATGCATCTTGGCATCATGTTCTCCTCCACCAGTCTTACACACTGCTTTTGGATAACTTTATGCTGCTTTACTCCTGGTGCAAACGTTCAAGCAGTTCAGTTTGGTGGTTTGATGGTTTGTAATAATCCATCTTCCTCTTGATTATATTCCAGTGGTTTTTAATTTGGTAAAATCAAAGAAACTCTGTTGGTTAGATGTTTAGATGCTCAGGTCTGAAGCAGGCTGTATTTCTCAGGCTCTGTTGGTTTAGTGTAGAATGTGAGGAATGTTGAAGCTCTCAGATCAACATGAAGAGAGAGAAAGATAGAAAGAGAGATAGAAAGAGAGAGAGAGAAGTGTACAGCATCTAAAGCATCTAGATGTTGTAATTCTGTAGAAGGAATCAGCATAATGTGGAACACTGAGAGCTGGAGAATGTTCTGTTCAGTCAAGTTAGTCCTCATTCCTCTTCATCACGGCTCAGTGGAAACCACTCGCTGCACGAACACCCACTTCCCCTCCAGTTCCCTAAATTAACCCTGATTAAATCATAAAAATGGGTGCTTTTTCTGTCCTTTTGGGATAAACAGAAGTAGATATAAGTATAGATACTATGGTTTAATAAAATACTTCTGTATTTTAGTAGAAATATCAACTTAATCCTTTTACTCTTTAAGTAAAAGTGTAAAAATGTACTTATACTTAAAGGAGAACTCTGGTGTAAAATGGACTTTTTATCTTAATCTCGTAACTCATGTAACCAGAACTGATCTACTGTACTCTCTCTTGGACTCCGGCCACTGATGGCCAGGCAGAATGATTTGATGAATCATTGTTAGAATCTTAATCTCGTAACTCATGCAACCAGAACCGATCAGATCTGGTTTAAAAGTTTAGCTTTAAAAGTCAACCTTTTTATTTTTTAAGTAGAAGTGTAAAAGTACTTATACTTTGTAATAACTCTGGTGTAAAATGACTTTTGACTTTTGTTGTAGTAAAACATGATAAAAAGTTCTTATCTTTGATGAATAGCACACCTCCGTTCTCCCACACCCTTCAGACTGGGAGATACGGGGCATAATTTACCCTGATAAATCACTTTTTACACCGTTATCCAGCTCAAAGTAGCTCCACACCTCCTTACTAGAATCTGGAGAGCCCTGACATTTAAAACAAGGCATTAATAACTTAAAAAATGCACAAAAACATTTTTTTACATCCTATAACGCTAGACGACTGCTAAGCTATGCAGAATCTATGTATATATATGTCTATGTCATTATCAGTACAGTGATGGTGGTGCTCGGAGCTGATGCTATAGTGTTATAGGATGTAAACAGTGTTTTTAATAAGCTTCTTCTGCACTTTTTAAGTTATTAATGCCTCGTTTTAAATGTCAGGGCTCTCCAGATTCTAGTAAGGAGGTGTGGAGCTACTTTGAGCCGGATAACGGTGTAAAAAGTGATTTATTTATCAGGGGAAATTATGCCCCGTATCACCCAGTCTGGAGGGTGTTTGTTGGACAAACTGTTAAAATTTCTGGATCTCTGAACACTGTGGGAGAGCGGAGGTGTGCTATTCATTCATATTCAAAGATTAGAACTTTTTATTAAATTTTACTACAATAAAAGTCCATTTTACACCAGAGTTCTGCTTTAAAGTATAAAAGTAAAAGTAATGTAAGGGGAAAAAATAAAGCCATATAAACCCCTCCCCAAAACACATTTTTCTAAAAGCCTTAATGACTATAATGTTAAAATATTAAAATGTTAATGTTGATAATATAATTTGGGATTTTGCACTTAACTGTTCTCTAGTGTTTCAGCTACATATATGCTTATCAAAAAAGAATATATTTTACATACAGAAAAATGTAAATATATTAAAGAAGCTTAGCTGGACTGGAGTTTGTCTTGAGTTCTCTTGAGTAGTGCAGGTGTGATGGATCACAGTATAAACCAATAGGAAGTCGGAATGGTATGTGTTTATACTTCTTTACATCCAATCACAATCAGATTCACTCTATCTGGATGGAGAGATTTATCTGGATGGGGGTTTTATTGAACGATGAGAAGCCGGAATAAAAACCAGCTGAAATTAAATAGGAGTAACGAGGATATATAAGGATGTTTTTTATTATGTACTGCTATCCCATGACTTTCTGCGTGTGTAAATAACTGGGATTGGGAACTATTAGCATTGGGAAATCCAACTGTGATTAAAACCCTAAGCCTTAAACACACCTGAGAGTTTTATAGAGAGGCTGGGAGGTATTGTAGTAACAGTGGAAGGTGTGTCTGAGGGATCGGCCAGGTAAACTGGAGGATTACCTGTTCCTCATCCAGTCTGATGGAGTCTTCAGTAAACTGAGTAAATTGATTTTTATAAGAGTACAGAAGGAAAAGGTGTGGATCTGAAGGTGAAGGTGAAGCAGTGATGTGGAAAGAGAGAAAGAGAGAGAGAGAGTAAATCTGATATGATCAGAACTGATTTTTATATTCTGAATAGTTTAAACACTTTAAACACATTTTTATTTTCTCTTCCGCAATTTAGCTTAGCCAGTTAGCTTAACCCACTCGCTACCACTATCATTTGGAAAGGCACCACCCCTCACCTGTCAATCTCCCCCAGAGCCTCACCCACAAGATAAGTTCAAGATTCACTATTTTGGTCTGCTGACTGAGAACTGTTGAGAACTTCAGACAGCACAAAGCACGATTAGCCAGCAGACTTTGTCTGAAGGAGGAATCTGTACCTACTGTCCGTGGCAACTTCTACAAAAGTTAAGCATGAACTTAGCACATGTTAACACTGACGTGTGCTTTAACACTATCGCTCAACTAAAATAAGCAACAGCTTATTTGCATAAAAGTGACAGAGCCCTTAAATGGCTCTCTGAAAGGGACTGAAACATGTAAGAATAGAGCGTGGTGAGATTTTTTACTTTATTTTTAGATGAGAGTGATTTTGTGTAAAGAACTTCATGAACATGCTTTGTATAGAACATAGTCTCTCAGACTCTGGCTGCTGATGCAGAAGCAGCAGCATGACCTACTGTACTCTCTCTCTCTCTCATGGCCTACTGTACTCTCTCTCTCTCATGGCCTACTGTACTTTCTCTCAGACTCCGGCTGCTGATGGAGTAGCAGCAGCATGACCTACTGTGCTCTCCTTCTCTCTCAGACTCCGGCTGCTGATGGCCAACCAGAATGATTTGTGGGAACCATTGTTAGAATCTTAATATCGTAACTCATGTAACCAGAACTGTTGTACTGTACTCTCTCTCTCAGACTCCGGCTGCTGATGGCCAAGCAGAATGACTCAGGGAATCGTTTTTAGAATCTTAATCTCGTAACTCAAGTAACCAGTACTGATCAGATCGGGTTTAAAAGTGGTAGAATCTGGTAACTTACTGTGCTGAAGTGTTTGACGGTGGGTCTGGACCGGACTTTGGCCGTGCCGGACTCTGGGATGGCTGCCGAGTCCAGCACTAACTCTACATTTTCTGAAAAACAAACACACAGAAGCGCAGCAGTGATAAGTAAAGGAGTAAAACGGGTGAAAGCGTGGGGACTCTTAACTCTGCACAAGGTTTAGAAGTATTCTCTGATGGAGATTTGATGGATAAATGATGTTCAGACTCTCAGCCCCTCCCTGTTCTGTGTCTCAGGGGTGTTAACCTCAGCTAATCTAATAATAGAAGAGCGTAAGCAGAAAAGAATCCCCAGTGAAAGCAAAGCTTTTAACATTCCTCTTTAATTAAAGCTGCTCAGGTGCTTTCAGCTCACTGAAACATCACAATGATTCATTTTCTACCTGTGTTTTTGAGTTTAATCTCATTTAAAACTGCATTAAAGCTGAAAAATGAAGGTAAGCTTATTTAAGTAGGTTAATGTGACTTTATGGTGCAGTTTGAACTTTATGACGGTGGAAGTGTTTCCTGAAGCTCCTTCACATGTCTGATAAACAACAAACCAAAACTCATTTTTAAAATAAATTCCACTGTAGATGATGTGTAAAAACTGTGACTTAATATTACATTATATAACAATATAACATTACAGATCAGCATGTTATATATCAGCTCCTCACAGATCAGTTTGTTATGGATGAATTTGTTATGAGTTAACTCGTTATATATCAATTCATTACATTTCAGCTCGTTACAGATCAGCTCATCACTGATCAGCTCGTTCTAGATCAGATTGTTACAGATCAGCTCATCACTGATCAGCTCGTTATAGATCAGATTGTTACTGATCAGCTCATCACTGATCAGCTCGTTATAGATCAGATTGTTACAGATCAGCTCATCACTGATCAGTTTGTTATATATCCGCTCGTTATAGATCAATTAATTACATTTCAGCTTCTTACAGATCAGCTCGTTACAGATCAGCTCATCACTGATCAGCTCGTTCTAGATCAGATTGTTACAGATCAGCTCATCACTGATCAGCTCGTTATAGATCAGATTGTTACAGATCAGCTCATCACTGATCAGCTCGTTATAGATCAGATTGTTACAGATCAGCTCATCACTGATCAGCTTGTTATATATCAGATTGTTACTGATCAGCTCATCACTGATCAGCTCGTTATAGATCAGATTGTTACAGATCAGCTCATCACTGATCAGCTTGTTATATATCCGCTCGTTATAGATCAATTAATTACATTTCAGCATCTTACAGATCAGTTCGTTACAGATCAGCTCATCACTGATCAGCTCGTTATAGATCAGATTGTTACAGATCAGCTCATCACTGATCAGCTCGTTATAGATCAGATTGTTACAGATCAGCTCATCACTGATCAGCTCGTTATAGATCAGATTGTTACAGATCAGCTCATCACTGATCAGCTTGTTATATATCCGCTCATTATAGATCAATTAATTACATTTCAGCTTCTTACAGATCAGCTCGTTACAGATCAGCTCATCACTGATCAGCTCGTTATAGATCAGATTGTTACAGATCAGCTCATCACTGATCAGCTCATTATAGATCAGACTGTTACAGATCAGCTCATCACTGATCAGCTTGTTATATATCAGATTGTTACAGATCAGCTCATCACTGATCAGCTCGTTATAGATCAGTTTGTTACAGATCAGCTCATCACTGATCAGCTCGTTACAGATCAGTTTGTTACAGATCAGCTCATCACTGATCAGCTCGTTATAGATCAGATTGTTACAGATCAGCTCATCACTGATCAGCTCATTATAGATCAGATTGTTACAGATCAGCTCATCACTGATCAGCTTGTTATATATCAGATTGTTACAGATCAGCTCATCACTGATCAGCTCGTTATAGATCAGATTGTTACAGATCAGCTCATCACTGATCAGCTCGTTACAGATCAGTTTGTTACAGATCAGCTCATCACTGATCAGCTCGTTCTAGATCAGATTGTTACAGATCAGCTCATCACTGATCAGCTGGTTATAGATCAGATTGTTACAGATCAGCTCATCACTGATCAGCTTGTTATATATCCGCTCGTTATAGATCAATTAATAACATTTCAGCTTCTTACAGATCAGCTCGTTACATATCAGCTCATCACTGATCAGCTCGTTATAGATCAGATTGTTACAGATCAGCTCATCACTGATCAGCTCGTTATAGATCAGATTGTTACAGATCAGCTCATCACTGATCAGCTTGTTATATATCCGCTCGTTATAGATCAATTAATTACTTTTCAGCATCTTACAGATCAGTTCGTTACAGATCAGCTCATCACTGATCAGCTCGTTATAGATCAGATTGTTACAGATCAGCTCATCACTGATCAGCTCGTTATAGATCAGATTGTTACAGATCAGCTCATCACTGATCAGCTCGTTATAGATCAGATTGTTACAGATCAGCTCATCACTGATCAGCTCGTTATAGATCAGACTGTTACAGATCAGCTCATCACTGATCAGCTCGTTATAGATCAGATTGTTACAGATCAGCTCATCACTGATCAGCTCGTTATAGATCAGACTGTTACAGATCAGCTCATCACTGATCAGCTCGTTATAGATCAGATTGTTACAGATCAGCTCATCACTGATCAGCTCGTTATAGATCAGACTGTTACAGATCAGCTCATCACTGATCAGCTCGTTATAGATCAGATTGTTACAGATCAGCTCATCACTGATCAGCTCGTTATAGATCAGACTGTTACAGATCAGCTCATCACTGATCAGCTCGTTATAGATCAGATTGTTACAGATCAGCTCATCACTGATCAGCTCGTTATAGATCAGACTGTTACAGATCAGCTCATCACTGATCAGCTTGTTATATATCCGCTCGTTATAGATCAATTAATTACATTTCAGCTTCTTACAGATCAGCTCGTTACAGATCAGCTCATCACTGATCAGCTCGTTATAGATCAGATTGTTACAGATCAGCTCATCACTGATCAGCTCCTTATAGATCAGATTGTTACAGATCAGCTCATCACTGATCAGCTCCTTATAGATCAGATTGTTACAGATCAGCTCATCACTGATCAGCTCGTTACAGATCAGTTTGTTACAGATCAGCTCATCACTGATCAGCTCGTTCTAGATCAGATTGTTACAGATCAGCTCATCACTGATCAGCTCGTTATAGATCAGATTGTTACTGATCAGCTCATCACTGATCAGCTCGTTATAGATCAGATTGTTACAGATCAGCTCATCACTGATCAGCTTGTTATATATCCGCTCGTTATAGATCAACTAATTACATTTCAGCTTCTTACAGATCAGCTCGTTACAGATCAGCTCATCACTGATCAGCTCGTTACAGATCAGTTTGTTACAGATCAGCTCATCACTGATCAGCTCGTTCTAGATCAGATTGTTACTGATCAGCTCATCACTGATCAGCTGGTTATAGATCAGATTGTTACAGATCAGCTCATCACTGATCAGTTTGTTACAGATCAGCTCATCACTGATCAGCTCGTCACAGATCAGTTTGTTACTGATCAGCTCGTTATAGATCAGATTGTTACAGATCAGCTCATCACTGATCAGCTTGTTATATATCAGCTCGTTATAGATCAATTCATTACATTTCAGTTTCTTACAGATCAGCTCGTTACAGATCAGCTCATCACTGATCAGCTTGTTACAGATCAGCTCATCACTGATCAGCTTGTTACAGATCAGCTCATCACTGATCAGCTTGTTATAGATCAGTTTGTTACAGATCAGCGCATCACTGATCAGCTCGTTACAGATCAGTTTGTTACAGATCAGCTCATTACTGATCAGCTTGTTACAGATCAGATTGTTACAGATCAGCTCATCACTGATCAGCTTGTTACAGATCAGTTTGTTACAGATCAGCTCATCACTGATCAGCTCGTTATAGATCAGATTGTTACAGATCAGCTCATCACAGATCAGCTTGTTATAGATCAATTCATTACATTTCAGCTTCTTACAGATCAGCTCATCACTGATCAGCTCGTTACAGATCAGCTCATCACAGATCAGCTTGTTATATATCAGCTTGTTATAGATCAATTCATTACATTTCAGCTTCTTACAGATCAGCTCATCACTGATCAGCTCGTTACAGATCAGTTCATTACAGGTCAGCTTGTTATAAGTTTAGATGGTAAAAGATCAGCTCATCACTAATCAGCTCATAATAGATCAGTTAGTTACAGATCAGCTCATTATAGATCAGCTTATTACAGATCAGATTGTTATTGATTTGTTTTTCACAGATAAGCTCGTTGTGAATTAACTTAGTATGGATCAGTCCATCACAAATCAGCTTGTTATTCAGTTCCAGAAACACCTTTAATATAGTCTTCAATATCAATTTACACTGTAAAAATTAAAAAGAAGGAAACCGCACTGAATAAGAAGAAGAGGTGTGTCCAAATCTTTGACTGATCCTGTTTAATGCAAAGTCACTCTCTCTCTCTTTCTGAGATTTACAGATAGAAGTGTACACACACACACACACACACACACACACACACATACACACACACACACACACACACACACACTCAAAACTCAAACGGAAGTTAGATCCTTCAACACTACATCTCAACTTCTGACTGAATATAAACACTGAAACTGAAACAGCTGGATCACAATTTAAACCCCACAGTGTTTCATACAGAACACACACACACCCTGCCCTGCTGTAACACACACACACACAGACTCTGCCCTGCTGAAACACACTCACTCAAAACCAGAGCAAAGGTCAGAACACACACACACACACTGACCTGAGCCACATATCTCCACGCTGTAGGTCAGAAACAGCAGAGCTGATTACAGAGTAAAGCTGTGTGATTAAAGTGTAAATGTGTTTGATCTTTAATTAAAGTGTAAAGGCGTTTGATCTTTAATTAAAGTGTAAAGCTGTGTGATTAAAGTGTAAAGGCGTTTGATCTTTAATTAAAGTGTAAAGGCGTTTGATCTTTAATTAAAGTGTAAAGCTGCTTGATTAAAATGTAAATGTGTTTGATCTCTGATTGAAGTGATAAAAGTGTTTGACATTTGATTGAAGTTTAAAGATGTTTGATGTTCCATTAAAATGTAAATCTTTTAATCAAAATGTAAAAATGTTTAATTCAAGTGTAAAGTTGTTTGGTGCCAATGAAAATATAAAGCTGTATGATTAGCATGCACAGGTGTTTGATGTTTGATTGAAGTGTAACAGTTTTTGATGTTTGATAAAAATGTAAAGCTGTTTGATGTTCCATTAAAATGTAAAGCTGTTTGGTTTTTGATTGAAGTGTAAAGTTGTTTAGTGTCCATTAAAATGTAAAGCTTTTGATTGAAGTGTAAAAGTGTTTGATGATTTATTAAAATGTAAAGGCGTTTGATGTTTAATTAAAGTGCAAAGCTGTTTGATATTTGATTAAAGTGTAAAGGTGTTTGATATTTGATTGAAGAGTTAATGTGTTTGATGTTAAATAAAAATGTATAGTGTTTGATCTTTGATTGAAATGTAAATGTGTTTGATGCTTAGTTAAGTTCTAATGAAGTTCAGTGGTAACAATGTAAAGATACTAAAGAACAAAGCTGTTTAATATGTAACTAAGCAGTAAAATTGTTTGATGTTTGATTAAAGAATAAGCTGTTTGATCTTACCAAAGTGTTTGATCTGGACCCCGGTGTCAAACAGGTTCTGAGGTTTCCGGTTCAGGAAATTTAGAGAGCTTTTCTTCATGGTGCTGCAGAGCGACGGCTTCAGACGCAGTGTGTGTGTGTGTGTGTGTTATAGTTATAGAATGTGTGTGTGTTATAGCTTCATTTCTGCTCGCGCTCTCTCTCTCTCTCCAACAGGGCGTTGTGTGTGTGTGAGTGTGTTGCTAGTCTGCACTGTGACTGACTGTGTGAATGTGTGTGAAGAGAAGAAGAAAAAAGCCCCACCCCTAAACTCCTCCCACTGCAGGTGAACTTACTTAGCCCCGCCCACTGCAGAACAGCAAACACAGAAAGTAAACAGCCCAGATTTGATCACACCATCACCATCACCATCAATATCACCACTAACACCATCACCATCAATATCACCACTAACACCATCCCTATCATTAACACCACTAACACCATCACCGTCAATATCACCACTAACACCACCACCATCAATACCACCACTAACACCATCACTATCAATATCACCACTAACACCACCACCATCAATATCACCACTAACACCATCACCATCAATATCACCACTAACACCATCAGCATCAATATCACCACTAACACCATCACTATCAATATCACCACTAACACCATCAGCATCAATATCACCACTAACACCACCACTATCAATATCACCACTAACACCATCACCATCAATATCACCACTAACACCATCACCATCAATATCACCACTAACACCACCACCATCAATATCACCACTAACACCACCACTAACACCATCACCATCAATATCACCACTAACACCATCACTATCAATATCACCACTAACACCACCACCATCAATACCACCACTAACACCACCACTATCAATATCACCACTAACACCATCACCATCAATATCACCACTAACACCATCACCATCAATATCACCACTAACACCACCACCATCAATATCACCACTAACACCACCACTAACACCATCACCATCAATATCACCACTAACACCACCACTATCAATATCACCACTAACACCATCACCATCAATATCACCACTAACACCACCACTATCAATATCACCACTAACACCACCACTATCAATATCACCACTAACACCATCACCATCAATATCACCACTAACACCACCACCATCAATATCACCACTAACACCATCACCATCAATATCACCACTAACACCACCACTATCATTATCACCACTAACACCATCACCATCAATATCACCACTAACACCATCACCATCAATATCACCACTAACACCACCACCATCAATATCACCACTAACACCACCACTATCAATATCACCACTAACACCATCACCATCAATATCACCACTAACACCACCACTATCAATATCACCACTAACACCATCACCATCAATATCACCACTAACACCACCACTATCAATATCACCACTAACACCATCAGCATCAATATCACCACTAACACCATCACTATCAATATCACCACTAACACCATCACTATCAATATCACCACTAACACCACCACTATCAATATCACCACTAACACCACCACTATCAATATCACCACTAACACCATCACCATCAATATCACCACTAACACCATCACCATCAATATCACCACTAACACCATCACTATCAATACCACCACTAACACCATCACCATCAATACCACCACTAACACCATCGGCATCAATACCACCACTAACACCATCACCATCAGTATCACCACTAACACCATCAGCATCAATATCACCACTAACACCATCAGCATCAATATCACCACTAACACCATCACTATCAATATCACCACTAACACCATCACCATCAATATCACCACTAACACCATCACTATCAATACCACCACTAACACCATCCCTATCATTAACACCACTAACACCATCACCATCAATATCACCACTAACACCATCACCATCAATATCACCACTAACACCATCACTATCAATACCACCACCAACACCATCACCATCAGTATCACCACTAACACCATCAGCATCAATATCACCACTAACACCATCAGCATCAATATCACCACTAACACCATCAGCATCAATATCACCACTAACACCATCAGCATCAATATCACCACTAACACCATCACTATCAATATCACCACTAACACCATCACCATCAATATCACCACTAACAAAATCACTATCAATACCACCACTAACACCATCACCATCAATACCACCACTAACACCATCACCATCAATACCACCACTAACACCATCACCATCAATACCACCACTAACACCATCCCCATCAATATCACCACTAACACCATCACCATCAATACCACCACTAACACCATCGGCACCACCACTACCATCAATACCACCACCAACACCACAACCATCAAAACCTCCAACATCCATATCAACAAGACCATTAGCACCAGAAACACCACCATCTCCATCAACACCACCAACACAAAAACACCATTAGCATCACTATTGCTATCAACACCTTCACCATAAACACGCATTATCCTGCTGGAAGTAGCATCAGAAGATACAGGTACACTGTGATCATAAAGGAATGGACATGGTCAGTAACAACACTCAGGTAGAGCTGTGGAGTTGCTCAATGACACGATGCTCAGCTGGTACTAATGATCCCAAAGTGTGGCAGGAAAATCTCCCCCAGACCATTTCAGCACCACCACCACCAGCCTGAACCAGCCGTTGATACAAGGCAGGATGGATCTTTCATGTTGTTGAAGCCAAATTCTGACCCTTGCATCCGAATGTCGCAGCAGAAATGATCAGAGACTCATCAGACCAAGTAACGTTTTTCTAATATTCTATTTAATCTTCTATTGCTGATGTTCAGAGATGCTCTTCTTTTGCAGACCTCAGTTGTAACGAGTCGAGTGGTTATTTGAGTTACTGTTGTCATTCTATCAGCTGGAACCAGTCTGGCCGTTCCCCTCTGACCTCTGACCTCTGATCTCTGATCTCTGGCATCAACAAGGCATTTGCTCCCACAGAACTGAACTGCAGCTCACTGGATACTTTCTCTTTTTCGTATTGTTCTCTGTAAACCCTAGAGATGGTTGTGTAAAAAATCATAAAAAATCCCAGTAGATCAGCAGTTTCTGTAATATCAAGACCATCGACTGTCTACAGCTGGACAGAGCATCGTCTCTCAAAAGTGAAGCCACCACAGGTCGGGCGCCCCCTGCTGTTCGGTTTCAGAAAGCAAAACTGACAACTCTCAATCACGTTTTTTTTCTAATATACTGTAATTCTACCTCCATTATTTAAATACAGCAGCTAGTGCAACCTCTGCTTAAAATGTTACATTTTTATATCCCCACAGAATTCGTTTTTAAAATGTTATTCAGCTCTATTTAAAAAAGGTGTGGTTATTGTAAAAGGGCTGGTTATGGTCGGGACCAATAACAGACCGTCAGCTCTGCATTGCTCCGCTCTGCAGCCTGTGACCTCGAGGCAGCCCTTAGGGGCGGGTTTATTTAAATGAGTAGGCGGTCTCTCCACAGTCTTTCTCCCTCCTCCGGTCTCTACTGCGCTCTACAGACTCGGGTTTCAGGATCGTCAACATGGAGGAAGATTCTGTCTTCATTTTCATTGAATGAATGGGAACGGCGACACGGCGTCCATCTTTTTTTACAGTCTCTGACCTAGAACAACAACCATGCCATGTTCAAAATCACTTAAATCACCTTTCTTCTCCATTCTGATGCTCTGAATGTTTGAACTGCAGCAGATCATCTTGGCCATGTCTACATGCCCAAATGCATTGGGTTGCTGCCATGTGATTGGCTGATTCGACATCTGTGTTAATGAGCAGTTGGACAGGTGTACCTAATAAAATGGCTGGTGAGTGTTAGTTAGTGGTATACAGTTATGGAAGAAGAAATATTCAGTATTTTAGTAGAATACAGTATTTAGTTACTGTGTTTCCAGGAAGTGCAGGAACAGGGTGGGTCAGTGTGGAGCTCTAGCTGAAGGTGAAGCTGAGGGACTAGAGCTGTTTTATTCTGTTGATGGAAACAGTGAATAATTTCCTCCACAGAGCTGATATCATTCACCCCACCTGCCGAGACAGGTACATGTTCTAACAGTGTTCTAACAGAGCAACACACACCTGTTTACCTCAAACACACACACACACACACTGTTTAAACATACTGTTCCAACTGTAGATAAAGTTCATAAAGGCTGTTATAATTATGAAATAATTATAGGAATTATAGAAAAGTTTGGACACACCTTCTCATTTAATGTTTTTATTTATTATTATTTTTATTCCTACATAGTAAATGAACAGTGAAGTGATTTATCAGACTATAAAGGAACACATAAGGAATCATGTAGTAACTTAAAAACTGTAAATAAGCATTTAGGTGCTTTTATCTGGGGAGCTGTTAACTTGTGGTTTCTGAGGCTGGTAACTCTGATAAACCCTTTCTTGGTAGTCCTGATGAGTGCCAGTTTCATCATCATAACATTTCTGATGGTCGATTTTTACGACTGCACCTAAAATACTTTCAAAGTACTTAAAATTGACTTTCAGGTTGACTAAAAGTCATTTCTATCTTTACTTGAGTAGTTGTTGCTTCTCATAACCTGGATTCGAACATTACTCAAATATTCACTATTCACTGTATACCTGTAACTCTACCTCTTCACTACTTTACTTTAACTGATGCTCTCAAACACTTTATTAAGAGACAAGAAATTCAAGTAATTAACTCTTGATGAGTTCAGCACAGCTGTTAACTGAAAGCCTGAATTCCAGGTGACTCTACCTCATAAAGCTGACTGAGAAAATCCAGCAGAGATGTTCAAAACTGATCATCTAAACAAGAGGAGCTACTTTAAAAAATCTAACATATAAAACATATTCTGGTTTATTTAACACTTATTTGTTTACTAATTTATTTCATATGTTTTTCTTCATAGTTTGAATGATTTTAGTATTAGTCTGAAATGCTGAAAGTTTTAAAATAAAAAAAATGTGTGTGTGTGTGTGTGCATATGCGTTTACGTAATGAAAGTCATACTGTCTCCTTGCCAGGCGGGTTGCCATGGAGACGAAGAAGAATGGACCGGTCTGACTGGTCGGGCAGGGGTGGTTGCCGTGGCACTGCTGGTGTATGTAATGATTAGAATGTCCCGCAGGCCTCGACTGCCTTCCTGTCCCAAACTTGACTCCCAACACACACCTGAGAAATTAACACACCTGATACACACCTGAGAAATTAACACACCTGATACACACCTGAGAAACGGGACAGCCCCCCCCCCCCCCCCCCAATACCTGAACACACACACTCTCATTCATCACCACTCAGTTATGCTCGGAATCAGAATATACTGAAATCAAAAGCACCTCTGTTTGTGTGTGTGTGTGTGTGTGTGTGTGTGTGTGGAAACAGTTTCACTTTTGCGTGGATGTAGAAATCTAATCAGTATCTATTATGAAATACACAAGTTATTCACTATGAATATGTACCTACTATGAATTATTCAGTATTCACTATGAAGTATTCTATATCCAGTATGTATTATTCTGTATCCACTTTTAATTATGCAGTAATTGCTATGAATTATTTAATATCCACTATAAGTTATTCATTAACTGCAATTAATCATTCTGTGTCCACTATCAATTACTCAGTGTCCACTTTTAATTATTCAGTAACTGAAAGGAATTATTCTGCAACTGCTATGAATAATTCTGTATCCACTATGAAATATTCAATAACTGATAACTAATGTATTTTGCATCCATTATGATTTGTTCACTTATTATTATGGACTGTTTAGTATTCACTATTAATTACTCAGTGTCCACTTTTAATTATTCAGTAACTGGTAGGACTTATTCTGTAAGTGTTATGAGTTATTCAGTATCCACTATGAATTATTTAGAAACTGCTCTGAATTATTCTGTATCCAATATGAATTATTCAGTATCCACTATGAATGAATTTGTAACCACTATGCATAATTCTGTATCCACTAAGAATTATTTGTTAATGGTTATGCAATAATTCTTTATCCAGTATGAATTCTTAAGTATTCACTATGAATTACTCAGTGACCACTTTTAATTACTAACTGATATGAATTATTCTGGAAGTGTTGTGAGTTATTCCGTATCCACTAATAATTATTTAGTAACCGCTATGAATTGTCTTGTATCCACTATGAATTATTCGGTATTCACTATGAATTACTCAGTGTCCACTTTAATTGTTCAGTAACTGATATGAATGATTTAGAACTTTAACTTAATTATTTAGTTTGTCCAACTAATTTTTTGTATCCACTGTGAATTATTGTGTGCGTGTGTGTGTGTGTGTTTGAACATGTTAAGGTTAAGAAGCGTGTTTGTGATGATACTGATGTAAATCCGGTGTTATGGTAACCCTTCTGACCGGTAACAGCCTGTGTGTGGTGACTCCGCCCACTGCTGTCCTCTCTGCTGCTCTAAGGCAGGTAAATTCACACCTGTCCAGTAGAGACTGCTGCCTCTAATCCTGCAGTGTCTCCCGCTCTTTCACAGCTTCTTCAGACCCTCCACACTGAGGAGAAACACACCTGCAGCCTCTGCTTCACCTGAAATACTGACCACGCCCACCACAGTGCACTACAGCACACACACATTCAGCGGTGCAGTTACACTCCATGAACACAGCTTTGCTGCCACCTGCTGGCCTTAAACCAAACTTACCTGCTAAAAACAGCATCTGTTTAGTCTGCTGTATGTTTTTGTTTTAGGCATTTGCTGATTTAAGTAATTCTGTTATTTTTAGTCTGTTATTAGAAAGTTTCTATTAGATTCTAATCTATTTATTACATTCGATATCTAGTGATGCCACAGTCATCCGTCAGTTCCTGGGAGTCCTAAAGAGCATAACTGTCTCTGAGTGGGTAGGGCAGTCCTTCCTCTTCCCCATCACTATACTGGCCAGTTTCTTCCTCCGGTAGATTATGTCTATGTTCACATTACAATCCCCTTTGCTTAAATCCGATTTTTTGCTCATATCAGATTTGTCTATCTTGTCTGTTCACATTCCCTGTAAATGTAAGTGATCTGTATCTGTGTGTAATGTGAACGAATCTGAATCTGTCCCTGAATCGTCTCACATGCTGCACATTGATACCTGTATAAACGTCTCCTTCTTCACCAACAAAAACCCTCATATTAGAGAGAGGAGAGACTCGTAGCTTTATAAAGGGAAATGGATGAGTTAGCAGCTCATATGTGGAGCATCTTTTGCTGGAGTGGAGAAACAGTAAACAGCTGCTCTGAAGTTCATGCTCAGGTCCAGGAGGAGAAAAAAAAACAGGCGGTTTGCTTTTGCTGTTTTTTTTTTTTTTTTGCAGCTATAGCTGCTCAGCTGCACTAAGAGATAGAGTGTGGGTATGAGAGAGAAGCATGTAGTGCTAATGCTAATGCTAGTTCTAATGCGTAAAAGCAAAAAGACTCATTAATTCAGATTTGACCGTTCACATTCATGTCACATGTCTGTGGATCAGATACGTATCCAATTTAGGACCACTTATAAAAGTGATTCAAATCTGATTTGAAAAATTTAAACGGATATGGCATGTTCACACAGCCATGAAAAAATCAGATCTGAGCCACATTGAGCAAAAAATCTGATTTGAATCACTTCACCCTAGTAATGTGAACGTAACTCCCATGAAACGTTTGCCAACTCTTCTTTGCCAAACAACATTAGCCATGCATTTACACACACTGACCACCAGGGGGATCCAAATCCTCATTTTTACAAACCCAAGGCGAAACAATTGTTTCTTGTTTGAGTCATTTATGACTGAACACAGTGAAAGACTCAGGCTGTTTAAAAGACTGCAAGATATAGGACCTAAACATTTTAAAGTGGGCGTGGCTAAAATTAAAAACATAAATAGATGGAATATATGCTTAAGAAGTTTAAGAATGGGAATGACATCACATGTCACATTTATTATACTCACTGACAACTAACTGATGCTGACCAAGAGGGATTTTAATGTGTGAATGTAATGTTGTATATTAGAGTGATTACATTATTATGGCGAGCCCCACCCACTAGATCAGCTAAAGAAATGTTATATCGGTCTGCTGGTTGAAAACCTCAGATTGAAAGACAGTACACAGCAGGATTAGCCAAGCAGACTTCTTCTGAAGGAGGGATCTGTACCTACTGATCGCGGCAAGCCAGCAACATTTTTTTGATAGTTATGTTCTCCTATCGCAGTTAAGTATAAACTAGCTTATTTGTGCTTTGTTATTTAGAAACAAGCTATTAGTAACGTGTGATAAATGTTCAGCATTAAGATGGGGCGTGGCCAGCATCAGCTTATTTGCATAATAGTAACAGAGCCCTAAACTGGTAAGAATAAAGCTAGTAAGATCCCTTTATGTGAGAGTGATTTTTGTCTAGAAAAACCTCTTGGACATGTTTTATATATTCCATAAATCTGTTCTAACTGTTCTAAAACCGATTTAATACCGTTGGCTTTTTAATAACTGCGGTTAATCAATAACGTCGGTTAATTGGCCCCGCCCCCCGTCCTCTGTAGAGCACACCGTTTTCCTACTGTAGGCCTGCAGTTCCTGGAAACACACACACACACAGAAGCTGATTCAGAGCGTGGTGTGCGTTTGCGCGCGAGCCACTGAGCAAAGGTGTGCCGCCCTGAAACGTGACTGACGTCACCGCCTACCTGAGTTTCGGGAAGCGTCGAGAGGAGGAAAAACAGAGCTCGTGCAAAACATTCTCTCTCACACACACACACACACTTTTCTCTCACTCTCTGAGGGAGTGTGTGTGTGTTTGGTCGGTGTGTGTGTTTGTTTGGTCGGTGTGTGGAAGTTTAAAGAAACAGCCAAAACTCAAGCAGGAGCTTTGCTTGGCAACTTCCGGCCCGCGCGCGCTGCAGACAGGTGAGTCTCAGGTGAACATTGTTTGTGTTTAGTTCGAGGCGCGTGAGCTTTAGCTTTTAGCTCTAGCCGCGCACGAGCAACAACAAAGCAGGTAAGAAGGTAAATTTGAGTCTCACCTGTGCTTCTCGCTGGAACTCGCCGTTCCACCTTAAATTGTGCAGCAGGTAGTGCATGATTTAAGGTGGAACGGAGAGTTCCAGAGACAATCTCAAAGCTCACCTCCAGCTGCTTTCCTTCATACCGATACTGAAGCTGATTCATCCTGATCCGGTGTCAGTGAGTGTGACGTCACACCATCTTAGTACTAAATTGATACTGATCCCAAATCAGAGTCTCTTAATACTGAGTATCAGTCTATACCGATCAGAGTCTCTTAATGCTGAGTATCAGTCTATACCGTTTCAAGTCTCTTAATACTGAGTATCAGTCTATAACAATCAGAGTCTCTTAATGCTGAGAGTATCAGTCTATACCAATCAGAGTCTCTTAATGCTGAGTATCAGTCTATACCAATCAGAGTCTCTTAATACTGAGTATCAGTCTATACTGATCTGAGTCTCTTAATACTGAGTATCAGTCTATAACGATCAGAGTCTCTTAATGCTGAGAGTATCAGTCTATACCAATCAGAGTCTCTTAATACTGAGTATCAGTCTATACTGATCCGAGTCTCTTAATGCTGAGAGTATCAGTCTATACCAATCAGAGTCTCTTAATACTGAGTATCAGTCTATACCAATCAGAGTCTCTTAATGCTGAGAGTATCAGTCTATACCAATCAGAGTCTCTTAATACTGAGTATCAGTCTATAACAATCAGAGTCTCTTAATGCAGAGTATCAGTCTATACTGATCCGAGTCTCTTAATACTGAGTATCAGTCTATACCAATCAGAGTCTCTTAATGCTGAGAGTATCAGTCTATACCAATCAGAGTCTCTAAATACTGAGAGTATCAGTCTATACCGATCAGAGTCTCTTAATGCTGAGTATCAGTCTATACCGATCAGAGTCTCTTAATGCTGAGTATCAGTCTATACCATTTCAAGTCTCTTAATACTGAGTATCAGTCTATACTGATCTGAGTCTCTTAATACTGAGTATCAGTCTATAACAATCAGAGTCTCTTAATGCTGAGTATCAGTCTATACTGATCCGAGTCTCCTAATACTGAGTATCAGTCTATACCGATCCGAGTCTCTTAATACTGAGTATCAGTCTATACTGATCGTGATTTTTTTATCACCCCCCACAGAGATGTCGGTGCACCCCCGGCGTGTGCGGCTGAAGCCCTGGCTGGTGGCTCAGGTGGATAACGGGGTGTTTCCAGGGTTGGTGTGGTTGGACCGTGAGGCCAAACGCTTTCAGATTCCATGGAAACATGCCACCCGGCACACCGCCCAGCAGGAGGAGGAGAACACCATCTTTAAGGTCAGACAGGCTGCTTAGGTAGCCATGGTAACCACATATCCAATAAATGAACAGTAGTTTACATTCAGTCACTAATTTTCAAAAATCTCCAAATTTTCCGAAATTTCAAATTAAAGTCATGTTGCATATATCTGGTACAAGGCTGGTGGCATCTAGTACCTAGTCCAGGTCAGGTGGTAGTTAGCACCTAGTCCAAGGCAGGTGGCAGCTAGCATCTAGATCAAGGCAGGTGACCGCCAGCAACAAGTCCAAGGCAGGTGGCAGCTAACAACTAGTTTAACTACTCCAGTGTTGGTCTCACCTAGCAACTTATCCAAGGCAGGTGGCAGCTAGCAACTAGTCCAAAGTAGGTGGCAGCCAGCAACTACTCTAAGGCAGGTGGCAGCTGGCAGCTGGCAACTAGTCCAAGGCATGTGACAGCTAGTAACCTGTCCAAGGCAGGTGGCAGCTAACAACTTGTCCAAGGCAGGTCTCACCTAGCAACTTGTCTAAGGCAGTTGGAAGCTAGTAATTTGTCCAAGGCAGGTGGCAGCTAGCACCTGCTATGGGCTAGGTGCTAAGTCCATGTTTTAGTCCATGTAAATATCTGGTACAAGACGGGCGTCAGCTAGCACCTAGTCCAACTAGTGCAATGCAGGTCTCAGCTAGTAACTTGTCCAAGGCACGTGGCAGCTAGCAACCTGTCTTAAGGCAGAAAGTCCATCGATGTCAGGCAGGACAGGTAGCTTGTAAAGGTAAAGAGACAATTAGTTCTGAATTGTTTTATGTAGAAAAGAGAATATGAAGTATTTTATAGAGACTATAAACAGCCTAACTAAAAGAAGAGAGCCAGAAGGTAACATAGACACGATAGCAGCCTGAAACACTGGTGTTCTGTGTGTGTTTTCAGGCGTGGGCTGTGGAGACGGGAAAGTTTCAGGAGGGCGTGGACGAGCCGGACCCGGCGAAGTGGAAGGCTCAGCTCCGCTGTGCTCTAAACAAGAGCCGGGAGTTTAACCTGATCTACGACGGAACCAAAGAAGTTCCCATCAACCCCCTGAAGATCTACGACGTGTGTGACATCCCCCAGCCTCTCAGCAACCCTGGTAATTCACACCTACTCAAACACACATAAATTTAACATAACTAGCGTTGTAGGCTTTGTTCTCAGCTATTTCGGTCAAAATATTGGAAAACTAAGCTTTCTGTAAATAAACGTAAGAGCTTTACTCACCAAAATAAACAGTTTTTAGGAGAGATTAAAATGTGTAGATTAAAATGTTTTTTTTTTTTTTTTATAAGAATTAAAATTTTGTTCACTTTGGCGCCCCCCAGCGGCAAGACCTGCGGAATTACAAGCGTCCCCTATTTTCGGCCACCTAATATTCAGCTTAAAATACTCCATAGTAACTGGAAAATATATACACTTAAGCTTTTATCTTAATAACAACTCTAACCTGGTGTAACCTGATATTGGTAATTGATAATGTGTGTAATAATTCATATATTTGAATTGCTAGGTTTATATTTTGTGGGGCCGCGTCTTTGTCTGCACTCTGCCTATGGGATTCAGCGGCTCCCAGTGTTGTATAATGACATTGCATTTGTCCTGTATGGGCATCCATACTCTGATTACGTCAGAAAAACATGGCGACACCTTTTTTCACTTAGAATTAGGGTCCATAAATAGTGAACAAAATAAAAGATCGAGGAAAAAAAAGCCGTTGCGCTAAGAAAAATGGGGTGCACGCTCCACACAGTTTTTTACACACAGCTTTACAGCATTGTTAGCGATACTAAAATATGTTTTATGATGGAATTTTTTGTAAAAATAAAGTTTAAGTGTTAGTCAGAGGCGGGAGGTGAAGTGTTTTTGAATTTCAGGGAAAGGAAACGGCGAAACTGGCCGAAAATAGGGGACAACGTGTTATATTTACTGTGTTTTATGTATTTTATGTCTTTGTTCAGGTTCTACAGGTTCTGTTCCTACGTATGATTCTGACGGTGAGGATGATGATGTTGCAGATACACCAGAACCCCCACCACCTCCGTACCACCCTCCAGGTTTGTCACAAACTACAGTTCTGTTATACACCTGAATTTTAGCCCCACCCATTCAGCCTACAGCAGTTTAACCCCCACCCATTCAGCCTACAGCAGTTCTAAGCCCCACCCATTCAGCCTACAGCAGTTTAAGCCACACCCATTCAACCTACAGCTGTTTAAACCACACCCTTTCAGCCTACAGCAGTTTAAGCCACACCCTTTCAGCCTACAGCAGTTTAAGCCACACCCATTCAGTGACCAGCAGTTTATAGCCACACCCATTCAGTATACAGCAGTTTTAGCTCCTCCCATTCACACTGTCATTATGAGCTGTATTTCAGTCTTGACTGTTGCACAATATAGGTCGGCCTATCAGAACAAAGCTCATTTACATGTATATTTATATGCAGTTAGCAGTTCCCCCCTGGCACCTCCTGTTTGGACCCCACCAGGATCTGTGTCCCCCCTACAACCCCCCAGCTGCCCCCCTGTCCCTTCGGAGGTGTGGCCTAAGAAAGAGCCAATGGACGTGGAGATGGAGATCCAGCACGCCAACATGGAGCAACCACCCATAACCACTATACCAGATACACTGTTCACCACCCCGGAGACCTGGATCAGCTCCCTGCCCAGTGAGTACACACACACACACACACACACACACACATACTCGTACTCTTGCGAAAAAACATAAGAGACCACTTAAAAATAATCAAGAGGAAGATGGATGATCACAAGCCATCAAACCAAAATCAATGTGTTCTCCAAAAGCAGTGTGTAAGACTGGTGGAGGAGAACATGATGCCAAGATGCATGAAATTAAAACTGTGATTAAAAAACAACCAGGGTTATTCCACCAAATATTTATTTCTGAACTCTTAAAACTTTATGAATATGAACTTGTTTTCTTTGCATTATTTGAGGTCTGAAAGTTCTGCATCTTTTTTGTTATTTCAGCCATTTCTCATTTTCTGTAAATAAATGCTCTAAATGAGAATATTTTTATGTGGAATTTGGGAGAAATGTTGTCTGTAGTTTATAGAATAAAACAACAATGTTAATTTTACTCAAACATAAACCTATAAATAGCAAAACCAGAGAAACAGATTCAGAAACTGAAGCGATCTCTTCATTTTTCCAGCTGAGCAGTTCTGTTTTTGAGTAGGCCTCAAACCACACACACACAGCACAGATTGACTGCTGCTGTAGTCTTTCACACACTGAAACAGAGCTGGAACAGATGGTGTTACTGCTGTTTTTCTCTATTGCAGCATTTACACATATACACACTTACAGCACATTCACACTTTCATCATCATAACTAGAAAAAGACACAGATAAAACACAGAGAACTCTGTTAAAACTATTAAAAGTAGAAGTTCGTTTCTTTAGAGAAATTACAGAAGAAGTCAGAGAGCGGTGAGTACTGTTTCCTACACCTTCAAATAAAGACTCTTGTTTTGAAACTGGAGTTAAAAACTGCTGCAGGAAGACGTCTGGCTGACCCACATGGAAACAGCAGCTTTAGCCTTTAGCTCAGATTAACATGATTGAGAACTGAGTCTCAGTTTCAGCAGAGAAGAGAAGAATTAGAGTTAGTCTGCAGTAATAAAGTTATTGATAAAATGAAGAGTTAATATTATTGTGAGTATTTTGTGTGTTTTCAGTGACTGATCTGGAGGTGCAGTTTTATTACCGTGGTAAGGAGGTGTGTCCAGCAGTGACGGTCAGTAACCCTCAGGGCTGCCGGCTGTTCTATGGTGATCTGGGTCCGATGGTGAATCAGGAGGAGCTGTTCGGTCCGATCTCTCTGGAGCAGCTCCGCTTCCCCCCCATCGAGCACATCAACAACGACAAGCAGCGGCTCTTCACCAACCGCCTGCTGGACGTGATGGACCGCGGACTCATCCTGGAGGTCAGCGGACACGACATCTACGCGGTGCGGCTGTGCCAGTGTAAAGTGTACTGGTCCGGACCCTGTGCTCCAAACCCCAACGCTCCCAACCTCATCGAACGCCAACGCAAGGTCAAACTCTTCTGCCTGGAGTCCTTCCTCAGCAGTACGTATACCCACTCATATAATCATTACAGAGCACATCTACAGGGGTTGGACATTGAAACTGAAACACCTGTCATCATTTTAGTGTGGGATTTTAGGTTTCATGCCTAAATTGGAGCAGGCTGGTGTTCAATCTTCATTAATTGCACATTGCACCAGTAAGAGCAGAGTGTGAAGGTTCAATTATCAGGGTAAGAGCACAGTTCTGCTCTAAATATTGCAATGCACACAACATTATGGGAGACATACCAGAGTTCAAAAGAGGACAAATTGTTGGTGCACGTCTTGCTGGAGCATCTGTGACCAAGACAGCAAGTCTTTGTGATGCATCAAGAGCCACGGTATCCAGGGTAATGTCAGCATACCACCAAGAAGAACCAACCACATCCAACAGGATTAACTGTGGATGCTGTAAGAGGAAGCTGTCTGAAAGGGATGTTCGGGTGCTAACCCGGATTGTATCCAAAAAACATAAAACCACGGCTGATCAAATCCAAGCAGAATTCAATGTGCACCTCAACTCTCCTGTTTCCACCAGAACTGTCCGTCACCACAATCAATTATTGTGCTCTAAAACCAGGTGTTTCAGTTTCATTCTCCAACTCCTGTGTTTTGGTTTGTTTAACACGTTTAAGTAACTACATGATTCCTTTTGAAATACTTCAGTATTAAGGTTAATTCAGTTTATTTTAGTAACTGTGTGTGTGTGTGTGTTTTAGGTGTAATTGCTCATCAGCGTGGTCAGTCTCCTACTTTGCCTCAGTTTGATATCCACATGTGTTTTGGAGAGGAGTGGCCAGACGGCCGGCCGAGGGAGAGGAAGCTGATCATGGTTCAGGTGAGCCTGAGTTTCACACCTGGACTCTTTCAGAGCTCTCAGAATCACATGAACATGTTTAAAGACGTCAGGTTAGTGTATAATACAGCTCTGGAAAAATAAAGAGATCACTTCAGTTTCTGAATCAGTTTCTCTGATTTTGCTATTTATAGGTTTATGTTTGAGTAAAATGAACATTGTTGTTTCATTCTATAAACTACAGACAACATTTCTCCCAAATTCCAAATAAAAATATTCTCATTTAGAGCATTTATTTACAGAAAATGAGAAATGGCTGAAATAACACAAATAATACAATTCAGAAATCAATATTTGGTGGAATAATCCTGGTTGTTTTTAATCACAGTTTTAATTTCATGCATCTTGGCATCATGTTCTCCTCCACCAGTCTTACACACTGCTTTTGGATAACTTTATGCTGCTTTACTCCTGGTTCAAAAATTCAAGCAGTTCAGTTTGGTGGTTTGATGGTTTGTGATCATTCATCTTCCTCTTGATTATATTCCAGAGGTTTTCAATTTGGAAAAATCAAAGAATTCCTGAACAGTTCCTCTGCTTTTGTGTGAACCTGAAACGCCAATCAATCCATGATTTCTGGTATTTGATTATTTATGAGTATTTCTGAGGATTCTCTTTAGTAACACAGATGATATGTAGTATCGCAGAGAATTGTCTTATATATTGAGATATATTGAGTATCACAGTATCGTGATTATTATTAGCGTTCCCACCCCGAGTATATAATAACCATAATACCACACCGTCCACCGTCTGCACAGGTTAGCTAAGCTAATGCTACAATAACAAGCTAATGGATAAAGGTAAAACTCATTGCTAACTCCATGACTCCGCCTCCAGCCCCGCCTCTAGCGGAAATGATATGATAAGTGTTTAGAGGAGAAGCAGGTGTGCCAGGTGTGAACGCCTACAGTAGTGATTAGTGTAGGGCCGTGTATTGGCAATACAATACATATCACGATATAGAATATATTGCAAAACATGATAAATTGCAATTGTTTTCAAATTGTTATAGTATAAATCAAAGAAGAGTTTACTTTTTTCATTCAGTGAGAACAGTGGATGGATCTAACAATACTGAGAGTACAGCACTGCCATCTAGTGGTCATGATTTCACAACGCAAGTTGAACCACTTCTGACACCAATATTTATATCTACGCTAATAGTTATGGACGCATTTAAATTCCAGGTGTGAATGGGGGCGGAGCTTGTGGTGAATGTACAGTAATTGGGTGTATTCCTGCAGGTGTGAATGGGGCGGAGCTTGTGGTGAATGTACAGTAATGGGGTGTATTCCTGCAGGTGGTGCCGGTGGTGGCTCGCATTATCTGCGAGATGTTCTCTGGAGACGGGACTCGCTCGTTCGACAGCGGTAGCGTCCGGCTGCAGATCTCCGTCCCCGACATCAAGGACAACATCGTCACTCAGCTGAAGCAGCTCTACCGCCTCCTACAGACGCACCAGGGCCACGACACCTGGCCCCTCCCCCCGGGGGCCAACGTCCACCTGCCTGCCACGCTGCACGCGCAGTAACACACTCTAACACACAGGGGGCGCTCTGTTACTGCAGCTGCCGGGAGGTGTAGGCGTGAAAGTACTTACGTTGGTGGAACGTCTGCACCCTGTACATGCATATATATATAAAATTAGATATTTCGTGCACATTTAAAATACTTAATATAAAAGATCATAGCAAACACTTACAGATACCTGGTGAACCTGGTGAACCTGGTGGTTTCCATGGACGGTTATTAAAAACCTCTTATTTAATATAAAAACCTAATTCTTTGAAGTAAGATATAATTATGTATGGATGGGTGTAGAGGTTCTGCAGACATTAAGATGAATCCATCCAGATTAGAACCGTTTAGAACTTGATATTATTTCTGTTATTATTCTTATTATTAATAGAATGAATGATATCTTTAAACAGGATGAATCTTTAAATAGAATATATAGGGTATATACACACACACACATACACACATACACACATATATACACACGCCAGCAGGCCGGTGGGTCAAAGTCTGTCCTGCACTCATTTTTATTCTGTTAATCATTGATGATGAACAGTTTGGGTTCTCTAGTTTAGAGTCTCTTAAAGCCACAGAAGAAGGGAACTAAGGGTTATTCCGTAAAAAAAAAATATATATATATATATTAATATATTCATAACCTCATAAACTTTCTCTGTTCTTAATGATCCTCATTAAATAACATCATATCATCATCATTCAGGCTGCACAATAATTGCACGTAATAAATAAATGTATTGTTATTTTATAGCTTATATTACAATACATACTGTATGATTTAAATAATATATAATTTTACAATATATCTGACTGTATTTAACAGTCTTATTAATATGAATTAATAAGTCTAGGCTGACCCCTGGTGGATAATGGCTAAATCTAACCCCCTGTATGATGTTATGGTGCAGTTCTGGTGGTGTTGCTTCTGTCTATTATAGTATTTGATGTATCGTTACTGTAGCTTTAATAACAGCTCTATTTTTCTTTATGCTCTACTATTTTAAAATCCTGTTCTAAATAAGAGTACACTGATGAATTCTCCTGTAGCTGTACGTCTCTGTGAACGTGTCTGGAGTTGTGTAGATGTTTAGGTTGTGTGGATTGTGTTCTGGATGTTTCTGTATTTTGGGATTTGCCTCACTTGCGGGAACTGTAAACTATAATTCTGTATTTCTGCGATTCTGTGAGTTCATCTAATGATTTCATAGCTTCTATTTGAGTCTCTCTGCTTTTATAAAATAAAAAATAAGCAAAGCTTCTGCTTCGTTTCCTCCTTCTGTTTGTGTAGCTGCTTCATGATCCAGCTGAATGATCTCCATTGGTCTAAACCTTCTCTGCTAAAAAAAAAAATTAAAACCCAGCATAGCCAGTTTCATCTGGTCAAGGTGGTTAAGATGGTTGCTTAAACGGTTAAAGAGCCACTGAACCCTAAACCATATTTTTTGTTTCATTATAAGCTGAAATGTGTTCTTTTGAAGTTATAAAACATACCAGTTGACATCCAACCATCTGCATCTCACCGATATCAGAGGCACACTGCTGCTGCTGCAGCTCAGCCAATCAGCTTTCCCTCATGCCCCGCCCCTAAACCTAAACATCACTCAGTGCCCCTCCCAAAGTACTGTTTGGGTGTGATGAGTGATACAGCTGGACTTACTGACTCTATGGGGAACTCAGGAGCCAAAAGAACCCATTTCCCCATTTCTGCCTGTTTCTTCCTTTAAAATTATCCATATATATAAAAAAAATTTAATGTGGGAAAAAATGTGCAAAAACAAATTACTCTGTTAACTTGCTGTTTCTGAGGCTGGTAACTTATCCTGATGAACGTATCCTGTACAACAGAGGAAACTCTTGCTCTTCCTTTCCTGGGGCAGTCCTGATGAGTGCCAGTTTCATCTTTCTAACGTTTTTAAACTGCATATTAGGATAGTTTCTTAAAATGTTTTGGATTGGACACCTTCTCCTTTTGCAGTAGTGTTGTGGAAGACAAACCATGACTTATTCAAATTAGTACTGATTCAACGATGGTTGGGGATAAAGCCAGCACCGAAAAAATATAAATCTGTTTTGCATTTTTTGTGAAGTACATAATTTGAAAAACTGATTAAATAAACTAGTTAAATCCTGACTTTACAATGCCCTCTGCTGGTGCACTGTGGAACAATCAGACTAAAACTGTGTGGTATAATCATTATTTAATTAGTCAGATATTATTATTATAATTATTAATAATAAAAATAATAATAATAATAAGGATTAGTCAGACAGCTGAAGGGTAAACCTGAGTTCTGAGTTCTCCTCAGAGATTTATACAAAAAAAAATCCATTGGGGAAAAAAATAGACAAAATATGTGTAAAATGAGACGTAAACGCTTAAATTAAGCAAAAAAATATGCCAAGCTAAATTTTCTTAGTAAGATTTCTAAGAAAGTCTCAAAATAAGTGAAGTGAGACTAAACAAAAATCAAACCAAAGTCCTTTATTTTGTGGCTTAAATTTGGACACAAGAATCAGTATAACTCTTGTGTACAATTTGTTGTGCTTATTTAAGTTTGAATTACTTAGAAAATTCTAAGTAAGACTGAATAAGATTGCATATTCTGTATTGATTGTTTATGTCAGTTATGTTCAGACACAAAAAAAAAATCCTATTATTAGAGTTAACAGAATAATTCCTCATTATCAGACATCAGCAACCTATTGCCCTGTGTTTTAACAACACCCTAGGAACCACCTAGAAATTGTGTATGTCGCGTAATCTGCATTTTCGGTACCGATTGTTTGTATCAGTCACGTTCAGAGATTGAAAACATTTCCTATTATCAGAAATCAATAACTTTTCTGATGATATAACAACACCTTAGCAACCACCTAGGAATTGTGTATGTTGCGTAATCTGCATTTTCTGTATCAACTGTTTGTATCAGTCATGTTCAGAGATCAAAACTTTCATATTACTAGAAATCAGAGGCAGTCCTTCTAATCAGAGATCGATAACTTTTACTATAATCTAATAACACCCTAGCAACCACCTTAGCAACCACCATGTATCAGTCATGTTCAGAGATCAAAACTTTCATATTACTAGAAATCAGAGGCAGTCCTTCTAATCAGAGATTGATAACTTTTACTATAATCTAATAACACCCTAGCAACCACCTTAGCAACCACCATGTATCAGTCATGTTCAGAGATCAAAACTTACATATTACTAGAAATCAGAGGCATTCCTTCTAATCAGAGATCGATAACTTTTACTATAATCTAATAACACCCTAGCAACCACCTTAGCAACCACCATGTATCAGTCATGTTCAGAGATCAAAACTTTCATATTACTAGAAATCAGAGGCATTCCTTCTAATCAGAGATCGATAACTTTTACTATAATCTAATAACACCCTAGCAACCACCTTAGCAACCACCATGTATCAGTCATGTTCAGAGATCGAACACCTTTCCTATTATCAGACAAAAAAATAAGATGAATTGCCTTAAAATAATATAATTTCACTTGCTAAGGTTTAGTTTTGTGCAGTGTACAGAGCTGTTAGCTGTGTCTAATTTGGGATTAGGGTGTAATCCTGAGATTATGTATTAAGATTTGGTTGGTTAAGGTGTGTTTAGGATCGGTGCAGCAGGTGAGTGGGATGTACAGGTAAGATCAGTGATGGCCTTTGATCTGAGGAGCAGAAGACACACCTACAGTCATCAGTCCACACAGCTGACTGTATATCGCCTGTATCCTGTGTGCAGCTGATCTCGCTCTCTCTCGCCCTGCAGGACTTTGCTCTGATCTGAGGAGGAGTTTCTCCGGATCTTCAGGAGCAAAACCGGACAGAGCTGCTCTTTAAAGGTAAATCTGGATCATTTATTATTATAATAATAATAATAATCATAATATTATTAATGTTATTGCAGCTACAGCCTTACTGGATTGGATTAAAACAGGTGTCTAAACCTAGTTGTTACTCAGGTGATCTGATTCTACTTGACTGGTTTACCTCGTGATTATTACAACTGTTCAAACTCTACTGACTGATCCGGTTTGCTGATTATATATATATATATATATATATATATATATATATATATATATATATATATATATATATATATATATATATATATATACTTAAAAATGATGAGTTTCTTTGATTTTACCAAATTTAAAACCTCTGGAATATAAACAAGAGGAAGATGGATGATCACAAGCCATCAAACCACCAAACTGAACTGCTTGAATTTTTGCACCAGGAGTAAAGCAGCATAAAGTTATCCAAAAGCAGTGTGTAAGACTGGTGGAGGAGAACATGATGCCAAGATGCATGAAATTAAAACTGTGATTAAAAACCAACCAGGGTTATTCCACCAAATATTGATTTCTGACACTTAAAACTTTATAAATATGAACTTGTTGTTTTCTTTGCATTATTTGAGGTCTGAAAGTTCTGCATCTTTTTTTTTGTTATTTCAGCCATTTCTCATTTTCTGTAAATAAATGCTCTAAATGAGAATATTTTTATTTGAAATTTGGGAGAAATGTTATCTGTAGTTTATAGAATAAAACAACAATGTTTATTTTACTCAAACATAAACCTATAAATAGCAAAATCAGAGAAACTGATTCAGAAACTGAAGAGTAAAACTTCATTTTTTGCACAGTTTTTGAATGTTCTTTTGGTTGTTTTAAATTGATGACCATCTAGAACATCTATGGACCAGCCGCTGTCACATTTTGAGCGTTTTTCCACAAAAAGAACTCTGGTTCTGGAACGAGTTTGGTTCTGGCTTATAAGAACCGTGATGCTTTTCAGAAAATGTATGAAGAGCCTCCTTTCAGTAGTTTCAAAGTTTTTTCTCCCAATAAACTCATCCTTTCATCATTAAATTTACACATAAAAAGCTTATATAATATTTGATTCCAGCTACTACTTCTTGGTGTGTGTGTGTGTGTGTGTGATGTATCTGAGCCGGGAGGTTATTAGTCTTTATGGCTCTATAAACCTGCAGGTCGTATCCAGGAGAAGATAGCAAAACATTCCACATGACCAGAGATCAATAATGTTCTATATATTCAGACGTGTATAACAGTCTCTGATTGATTTATTCTATATAATGATCTTTACAGCATTTCCAATACATATGATAAAGAGATCAATACATATAAATCCTGTGTGGCAGCGATTTCTGTCCATTTTTTTCAGAATATAATCATTATGGGAATATTATGTAAAAGCAGGAACATTCTGGAAATATAACCACTTAGCAACAGCAAAACAACCACTTAGCAACAGCATTGCAATGATTTGAAACGGAAACACCTTAGCAACCACCTGGAAATTGTGTATGTTGCATAATCTGCATATTCTGTACTGATTGTTTATGTCAGTTACGTTCAGAGACTAAAAACATTTCCTATTATTAGAATTACAGAAGTATTTCCTATTATCAGACATCAATAACCTATTTTCCTATGATATAACAACACCTTAGCAACCACCTGGACGTTGTGTATGTTGCATAATCTGCATATTATGTAGTACGGAGCCCCGGAGGGGCCGTGGATAAAAAAAATAATTAAATCGTGCTCACGATTTGCTATTCGTGCTCACGTTTTCTTTAAATCGTGCTCACGTTTTGCTATTCGTGCTCACGTTTTCTTTAAATCGTGCTCACGATTTGCTATTCGTGCTCACGTTTTCTCTAAATCGTGCTCACGTTTTGCTATTCGTGCTCACGTTTTATTTTAATTCGAGTGAACGATTTCTGTAATTCGTGCTCACGTTTTTATGCGCAATAAGACAAGAAGCTCGGAGGGAAAGGTACGGAGCCCCGGAGGGGCCGTGGATAAAAAAAATAATTAAATCGTGCTCACGATTTGCTATTCGTGCTCACGTTTTCTTTAAATCGTGCTCACGTTTTCTTTAAATCGTGCTCACGATTTGCTATTCGTGCTCACGTTTTCTCTAAATCGTGCTCACGTTTTGCTATTCGTGCTCACGTTTTATTTTAATTCGAGTGAACGATTTCTGTAATTCGTGCTCACGTTTTTATGCGCAATAAGACAAGAAGCTCGGAGGGAAAGGAGCATTTTCTCTCTTGATCTGTTACAGGGGTGCAGTAATGATAATCAGTTATCTACCTTTATAACCTGCTGATATTAATGCACTAGTGTTACAGTTAGATGTACAGTACAGTGAGCAGATTTTGCCTGGTGGTGGAATCTCTACAGCGCGTGGGGGAGAGCCGTCCGCGGCATCGGTTCCCCCGCCGCCAGACACCTGCCGCGCGCGCAGGTCTTCACGGAGCTTATTTACCAACAATGTAGACAAATACAGTCAATTCCAGTCATGAATAAAGGAAACAAACATTTTACTGATGCAGGACAACTGTGTGTTATTAAAACCAGATCAAAACAAAGTTATAATGCAATGTGCAAATGTGTTTATTAATTTCTAAATAACATTCAGCCAGCCTCCAAGGAAATGCACACCTTCTTAAATCTGGTTACATCATTATTACTTTTATGATAGATTTAATCTATATTTTAATAATTTGTATAATAAATAAACACATAATTCAGAAAATATACATTTAAGAAGTTTATAATTATTATATTTTTTATTTGAAGCTTGTGGCATGTTTCTGGGCAGGACACTGTGATTTGAGAATAAGCAGATATTCAGGACATTTCATCAGATATAGAAACTTAATTATTTTAGGAAACATATTGGAATAAATTATCAAATTGATCCAAATTATTATATGAAATGCCTATTTACTAAATATCTTAATACATTGTATTAATAGTATTTTAGACCAGCTATTTTGATTTTATATAGTGTTACATATTTAAAGCAGCTCTTATATGAGCCATTCATAGACAACTGTCACACCTTGCATTAATTTTGTATTATCTTTATTAACTTTTACAGTGTACATTTGGACCTAAGTCTTATAGCTGTATATTTATATAATTATACTTCTTTACGTTATACTATTGTTGAAAATAAGAAATTATAAACAGTTCCACATTGCATTATAACTTTGTTTTGATCTGGTTTTAATAACACACAGTTATCCTGCATTAGTAATGTTTGTTTCCTTTAATCATGACTGGAATTGACTATATTTGTCTATATTGTTGGTAAATAAGCTCCGTGAAGACCTGCGCTCGCGGCCAGGGAACCCGTGCCGCGGACGGCTCTCCCCCACGCGCTGTAGAGATTCCACCACCAGGCAAAATCTGCTCACTGTACTGTACATCTAACTGTAACACTAGTGCATTAATATCAGCAGGTTATAAAGGTAGATAACTGATTATCATCACTGCACCCCTGTAACAGATCAAGAGAGAAAATGCTCCTTTCCCTCCCAGCTTATTGTCTTATTGCATAAAAACGTGAGCAGGAATTACAGAAATCGTTCACTCGAATTACAGAAATCGTGCGCACGAATTACAGAAATCGTGAGCACCAATTAAAGAAATCGTGAGCACGAATTGCAAATCGTTCACTCGAATTAAAGAAAACGTGAGCACGAACTGCTACATCGTTCACTCGATTTAATTGTTTTTTTTATCCACGGCCCCTCCCGGGCTCCGTAGAAAGGAGCATTTTCTCTCTTGATCTGTTACAGGGGTGCAGTAATGATAATCAGTTATCTACCTTTATAACCTGCTGTTATTAATGCACTAGTGTTACAGTTAGATGTACAGTACAGTGAGCAGATTTTGCCTGGTGGTGGAATCTCTACAGCGCGTGGGGGAGAGCCGTCCGCGGCATCGGTTCCCCCGCCGCCAGACACCTGCCGCGCGCGCAGGTCTTCACGGAGCTTATTTACCAACAATGTAGACAAATACAGTCAATTCCAGTCATGAATAAAGGAAACAAACATTTTACTGATGCAGGACAACTGTGTGTTATTAAAACCAGATCAAAACAAAGTTATAATGCAATGTGCAAATGTGTTTATTAATTTCTAAATAACATTCAGCCAGCCTCCAAGGAAATGCACACCTTCTTAAATCTGGTTACATCATTATTACTTTTATGATAGATTTAATCTATATTTTAATAATTTGTATAATAAATAAACACATAATTCAGAAAATATACATTTAAGAAGTTTATAATTATTATATTTTTTATTTGAAGCTTGTGGCATGTTTCTGGGCAGGACACTGTGATTTGAGAATAAGCAGATATTCAGGACATTTCATCAGATATAGAAACTTAATTATTTTAGGAAACATATTGGAATAAATTATCAAATTGATCCAAATTATTATATGAAATGCCTATTTACTAAATATCTTAATACATTGTATTAATAGTATTTTAGACCAGCTATTTTGATTTTATATAGTGTTACATATTTAAAGCAGCTCTTATATGAGCCATTCATAGACAACTGTCACACCTTGCATTAATTTTGTATTATCTTTATTAACTTTTACAGTGTACATTTGGACCTAAGTCTTATAGCTGTATATTTATATAATTATACTTCTTTACGTTATACTATTGTTGAAAATAAGAAATTATAAACAGTTCCACATTGCATTATAACTTTGTTTTGATCTGGTTTTAATAACACACAGTTATCCTGCATTAGTAATGTTTGTTTCCTTTAATCATGACTGGAATTGACTATATTTGTCTATATTGTTGGTAAATAAGCTCCGTGAAGACCTGCGCTCGCGGCCAGGGAACCCGTGCCGCGGACGGCTCTCCCCCACGCGCTGTAGAGATTCCACCACCAGGCAAAATCTGCTCACTGTACTGTACATCTAACTGTAACACTAGTGCATTAATATCAGCAGGTTATAAAGGTAGATAACTGATTATCATCACTGCACCCCTGTAACAGATCAAGAGAGAAAATGCTCCTTTCCCTCCCAGCTTATTGTCTTATTGCATAAAAACGTGAGCAGGAATTACAGAAATCGTTCACTCGAATTACAGAAATCGTGCGCACGAATTACAGAAATCGTGAGCACCAATTAAAGAAATCGTGAGCACGAATTGCAAATCGTTCACTCGAATTAAAGAAAACGTGAGCACGAACTGCTACATCGTTCACTCGATTTAATTGTTTTTTTTATCCACGGCCCCTCCCGGGCTCCGTAATGTAGCGATTGTTTGTATCAGTGATGTTCAGAGATCAAAAACATTCAGTATTATCAGAGATTAACAACATGATCCTTATCATCTAGCAACACCTTAGCAACCACCTGTACTTTATTTATGCTACATAATTTGCATTTTTGTACCGATTTTGTATCAGTGATGTTCAGAGATCAAAAACATTAATATTATTAGAATTACAGAAGTATTCCTTATTGTCAGACATCAGTAACCTATTTTCCTATGATAAAACAACACCTTAGCAACCACCTAGGAATTAAGTATGTTTCGTTATCTGTATTTTCTGTATCGATTGTTTGTGTTAGTCATGTTCAGAGATCAAAAACATTTATATTATTAGAAATCAAAAGCGTTCCTGTTTATTAGAGATCATCAACATGATCTGTATCTTCTAGCAACACCTTAGCAACCACCTGGATGTTGTGTATGCTGTATAATCTGCATTTTCTGTACCGAATATTTGTATCAATCATGTTACGAAATCAAAAATGTTCATGTTATTTAAAATCATAAGCATTCCCTCTTATCAGAGATCAAAAACATGATCAGTAAAATCTAGCACACCGTAGCAACCACCTGGACCTTCTGTACCTAGCATAATCTGTACCGAATATTTGTGTCAGTCATGTTCAGAGATCAAAAACATTAATATTATTAAAAATCAGAAGCATTGCCCTTATCAGAGATCAGTAATATGATCCGTATGATCTAGCAACACCTTAGCAACCACCTGGATATTGTGTATGCTGCATAATCTGCATTTTCTGAACCGATTGTTTGTGTCAGTCATGTTCAGAGATCAAAAACATTAATATTATTATTAATCAAAAGCATTCCTTCTTATCAGAAATAACGTTTCATATGATCTAACAACACCTTAGCAACCACTTAGGAATTGTATATGCAGCATAATCTACATTTTATGTACCGAATGTTTGTGTCAGTCATGTTCAGAGATCAAAAAAATTAATATTATTAGAAATCAGAAGCATTTCCCTTATCAGAGATCAGTAATATGATCCGTTTGATCTAGCAACACCTTAGCAACCACCTGGATATTGTGTATGCTGCATAGTCTGCATTTTCTGAACCGATTGTTTGTGTCAGTCATGTTCAGAAATCAAAAACATTAATATTATTAGTAATCAAAAGCATTCCCTAGCACCCTAGCAACCACCTAGGAGGAGTTGTGTAATTTGTGTAATCTGTCTTTATTTCTTTAATGACTGCAGTGTGTGTGTGAGCAGCTGATGATGTTCGAGAGCAGCAGTGTGTTCGACTTCAGCTCCAGCAGCTATGCTGACTCCAGGTAAATGCTCCTGCCCTGATATTGATCTAACCCGATCACAGCTAATGATTATTGATTACTGATTGATTTAGGAGCTTTAAAATGAATATATCTTGTGTTTTCAGTGGGTACTCTGTGGACGACAGCTCCTCTCTGGCCTCCAGTTTATCCAGACCCACCGCTAAATCCATATACAGTGCGTGTAGAAGATACACACACACACACACACACACACACACACACATTGATACACACTGCAGTGTGTTCTCCTCAGTAACACTGTTCTTCTCTAACAGTGAGGAGGAAGGAGTACGCAGAGTCCATCAACCAGGAGCTCAGCAAGTTCCAGTACAGAGTGGAGGTACTGTAACACACATCTCTTTACAGCTGAAATCAATATCACTTATATTAATAAGAGATTAATAACATGAACTATGATTGGAAATCAACAGTATCAATACATTTTCTATATCCTGTAAATAAAGACCAATAGCATTCTCTATGACAGGGGTCAGCGATTAAGTCATTACGTGGTGGACACAAAAAAAACTTCTGTTTTGGGAAATTATATGTAATGGGATGGAGTGCTACAGACTAGTAGCTCTCCAGCCCAGAGGGTTGTTGAACCCAATTGCAGAACAGTTGATCTCAAAGCAGGTAAACCCAAGAAGAAAGGAAAAATAAATAAATAAACAAATAAATAATCACACTGCTCCTCACGTGGGATTGAACCAGTGTTGTCAGGGTCGCGGTCCAATATGCTACCGCTGCCCCAGCTAGTGAATAGGGACTCGGCCAGGAAAAAGAATATCGGGAGCCTGAGAACGGGTGTAAAAACAAGAACAGGTGTAAACTAAATTCACACGGAGAGAGAGAGAGGAGGAATATAAACAAAAGCTCTCCAGAGAAGCATTTTATTTGATCATTTTTTAATTATCGTTCATTATAGTTTTGAAAACCTCACATCTGGTCCGCGGGCCGCCTACTGCCCACCCCTGCTCTATTACTGTAACGCCAGGCAGAGTGGAGCGACGCTTGCCGGGTAAAATGAACAGACGGGTTTATTTACAGGCTGAAAGCCTGAAAAGAGGGTCGAAACGAGAAGGCACTAGAAGAAACCATGAGAAATGCTTAGTATGCAACCAAAGTCGACAATACCTTGTGAAGATAGTTTACATAATGCAGCCTTAAATACAAAATACATGATGAGCATAACCCGGAACTTCCTCAGAACACAGATGAATCTGAGCGACTGACGGTGAAGTCATAAATCATAGGATTCTGGGAAATGGAGTCCGGTAGTGTGGAAGGAGAGTCAGGCTGCGTAACAATTACATTTACTACAGTCAGAAATCAATATTTTTGCTACTATCACAAATCAAAGACATTTCCAATGATAAGAGATCAATGGCATTAAATACAATTAGAAATGAATAACATTTTATGTTAATAAAAATCAGTAGCATTCCTTTTAATCAGAAATCTGTAACATAATTACATGCAATCAGTAATATCTTTTATTATTAAAGATCAATAGCATTCCCTATGGTCAGAGATCAAATAGATAACTAAATACAATCAGAAATTATTCAAAATTGAGAGATCAGTAGCATTCCTTTTAATCAGAAATCTATATTGTTCCCTGTTATCTATATCATATATCAGCAGCATTCCCTATGAGCAGAGAAATAAAAAATAAATGATCAGAAATCAGTGTAATTGTCAATTAATAACCTTTTTTTATTAACAGAGATCAGAGACAATGTTAACTACGATCTGATGTTTGTCGTGTGTGTGTGTGTGTGTGTGTGTGTGTGTGTGTGTGTGTGTGTAGCACTTGTTAACGTGTGAGCTGGCGGGTGAGCTGAGGGACGTGTCGGACTGCGTGGAGCGTCTGAAGCTGCTGGAGGAGACGGGACGCGTCTGGGGGCAGGACATGATCCTGGAGCTGAAGAAGGGGAACCTCCTGCTCACCGACCTCGAGACCAAGGTCCGAACTTCTGTATAAAAACCCTGCTGTGGTTTCGATACATCAGCTCACAGACGCAGCCTTGTGCTGATCCACATCACCCTAGGAGTGATGAGAGGAAAGAGAGAGTGCCATCTACTGTACTGTACCCACCCAGTGAGAGCAAGGACAATCGTGCTCTCTCGGGGCTCCGGCAGCTGATGGCAAGCTGCATGAACCAGATTCAAATCATGAATCTCTTTGTCTCTATTTCTTTATATACAGTATTTGTGGTTTTTATTTCTCGATCTCTCTACTTTTATAGGAGGAGCTGGACAGTCTGGCTGTGAGTCGGGTGTTGGAGGTGAAAGCTGTGATGGACAGTTGTGTTTATAACTCCTTACTGACCGTCTCAGTACAGGACAGAGGGACCAGTGTCTTCATGTTCCAGAGCGACTCTCTAAGGGTGAGATAAATACGTTTATAGAGACTCTCCAAAACTTTAATCCACTATCAAGCTGATCAATATTGGATCAAACTGGATATACCAAACATTAGAGGTGGAAATTACAAAGAAATGCGTTGACCACGATAATGACAATATTAATTGATATAATTACAATAAGACAATTCTCTATGGCACTGTTCCACCGATGTTGTGGTTTGCAAACCTAATTTTGAACCAGTTTGTCGCGTTTCCACCAACAAGAGAGGGTTCTGGAACAAGGAACGTTAGAATACTAAGTTCCTTAGCACCAGCCATCTGTATGGCTGTACAGCACCCTATGTTGGTGATGTATGATTTTTATAAGCCCAAACGGAACTGCCCTTGTAAAAGAAAAGTGTATTTAAGTGTTTTTAACATGGAAAAGTAAATACTTTTAACATTAAAATTAATAAATACATTTTAAATGTACTAATTTGAAACAACTCATGGCAACTTTCTATTTCAATTGTAATTAAGCTATATTTAAACACATCATAAAAGCATTAGATTGTGCTTTTGAGTTCTTTTTTCGTATATCTTCTGTGAACATGAGTAGATTTAAGTTTGTGTTTTTTAAACATAATTTTTAACACACTTGAAGTATTTCGTAAATGTGCTACTTTGCGTATTGATGCACGTATCGTTACACCTTAATGCTACTGGGGAAAAAAATACACTAAAATGAACTTCCACTGCATATTTTTTTTATCAACACAACATATAATTTAAAGCATATTGCTTAAAAGTGCATTTTAGGGAAATACACAGAAAGTTAATAGTTAATGTGTATTTTCATAAAGTATACTAAATAGGAAATGTGCTTCTAGTATTCTTAACCTAATTTAAACATACTTGCTCTTAAGTATATTTCTTTTTCACAAGGGTTGATTTGTCTAATTAGGGGGCGGGGCGGTCTTAAGGAGTTTAGAGCTCCTGTGTTTCAATAAATATATCAACATTTGACCCACATATTGATTAGGTATCGAAATCAAAAACTATATATAAGATATATTGCAATAACACATTTTTTGTCCCACCCCTACCAAACACACTGTACGTATCCAGCACATTACCTGCTTTAACCTAGGCCTTAAATTCTAAAAGAGCTTGATGATGAGCTGGTTAGATTACCAAGTGTGCTGAAAGCAGGGAAAGCCCCAAAATGTGCAAAACAATCCATCCATTCACCATGACTTTCTGGAGAGATACTCTCAGGTTCTGATCTGGTTTTCTGGGTCTGTTCTGCAGGCCGATTACATCCAGCGAGATCTGGAGCGAGTTCTGCAGAACAGGATGGACAGGGTGCAGGACGGTAATAAGAACAGGTAATGTCCCGATGTTCCTTTAGCTATCAGGAGAACATCCTGCATGAAAAATCTACAGATAACAGGATAAATCCCCTCTATTTCTCTTTCTGTCAGGACAAGACCTGGACCTCTGATAAAGAAAGACAGCAGAAACTCAGCTCGACCTCCAGAACCCAAAAAAGAGGACTGGAGTGCTCCAGACTACGGTATGACACAACCATAAGCACTGCCACTATGATTGAGAAAATCGCTGGTTCGAATCCCGCTCATGCAGCTTGCCAGAGCCCAGAGAGAGCACAGTTGTCCTTGCTGTTTCTCTCTGGGTGTGTACAGTTTATCAGTAGATGACGCTCTTTCCCCTCATCACTCCTAGGGTGATGTGGATCAGCACAAGTCTGCATCTGTGAGCTGATGTATCACAACCCAGTCGCTGCGCTTTCCTCCGAGCGTTAGCGCTGTGATGCTACTCCCCAATGCTGCATCAGAATACTTCAGTCATAGCTCTCCAAATTCTACCAATAAGGTGTGGAGCTACTTTAAGGCTGGTTAATGGTGTAAAAAGCGATTCATCTGCTAAAAGTCTAAAAGTGTTTGGACAAACGGAATAAAATTGCTGAATCTCAAAAAGCTGCAGGAGAGCGGAGGTGGGCTATTCCACAAAGGTTTTTACTCTTTATCATGTTTTACTACACCTAAAATCAATTTCACACAGAAGTTCTCCTTTAATGCAGGACTTTGCTTTAAATTTTCTTTTAAATTTAAGTTTCCCTCCTGCAGATGAAAGTCCTGCTCCATCTCCATCTCCACCTTCATCCAGACACAAGCCGGTCTTCATCCTTCCAGAGCCGAGAACCTCGCCAACCCCAGCACGGAAAACATCCAAACGCAACCACAGCCCCCCACCAGCTCCGCCCCCTTATACGGAGAGAGAGAGGAACGTGGTGAGGCTCAGATTTACAGCTTTAATAAAAAAAATTACAATAAAATGCTTCTCTGGAGAGCTTTTATTTACATTCCCCTCCTGTCTCTCGCTTTGTCGCGCTGAACAATATCGTGCCCATGACCAAACTTACAGTAATTGCCGACCCCTGATTTAGGGCGTGTCAGTGTGTCTTTGCTATCATAACGACGGGAAAAGTACACTTTGCTCAGCTCGAAACATTTGCTCGAAAAAGGCATGTACTTACTCTCTTAACAAACACATTAGCGTATATTAAAAGCATTCTACCTTTTAAACTCAGCAGTAAACAACACATATTGCTTGATTCTTCATCTAGAGACACCCTATGTGGCACTACATCAATTTTATTCCTACAAAAATGTAAGAAAAGGTGTCATTTTGCCTCTTTTTTGCCACTTTTGTCATGCTTTTTCTACCATTGCAGCACAGAGGGATCCACTAATGCTCTGTTTGTAATGATTCTGTTTCCTAATCTTCTTTAATGTTGAGTAACTGCTATAAAACAGAACATATTTTTGTTTTAATAAGAAGCTAGTTTGTTGTCTTTCAGCTTTTTCTACTTGTGAGCTTAATGCATAATCCTCTTAACTGCAGTGTAAAAGTGTAAAGAAAGAGTTAAAGGGGAACTAACCCCCCTTTTGTAAGTTTTAGCTGACTCAACCCTTAGCTCAAACTTGAAAAATGATAAACAAAAATGGGAGGAGTAGTTTATGACTGGCACTGGGTGATGTATGGGTTTAGGGGCGGAGGAGAAGGGAGAGCTGATTGGCTGCAGAGGCAGATATTACCACAGTAAAAGCGTTTTTTTAAAGGTTAGAACAGGTTTATAAACATTTTTCAGCTGAAAATATATAGTTATATAAAATATTGTTCTGTAATGTGTTCTCCTGCAGGACATACTCAACCACCTGATAAACGACATAGAAGAGTTTTCAGACAGGGTGGCTGCTGTGATGCCAAGGGTGGATAAGAAGAAGAAAAAGAAGAAGAAGCAGCAGAAAGGTAACGATCAACTTCCAGCAAAGTCCAGCATCCTGTAACTCTAACTGTTAAACTAATCCATGATTTATCAGCACCTTAAGGAGTATTATAAGTAGAGAGTATATAATTTCTATAATTATAATTATAGAAATGTTCCTCTACCAAAACATTTTTTATGCTTTATGCTTTATTTTCTAACAATATGTTGAAACAATACATGTTTTAAAGCTTGTAAGTTTGGAGCAGCATAGCTGTGATGCTAACAGGCATCGGGTCAGACCCGAGCAGATAATCTAAACTGTGTTCTGTGCTGGTTGTGTTTTAGCAGCTGTGCAGAATCTGCCCTCTGAGGATCAGTTCATCATCTGCCTCCAGAAAATCAAGATGGCCTTTAATCTGCTGGTGAGTCTCAACCAACATCTACAGATTACCAACCAAACTCCAACAGATTACCAACCAAACCCCACCAGATTACCAACCAAACCCCACCAGATTACCAACCAAACTCCTCCAGATTACCAACCAAACTCCTCCAGATTACCAACCAAACTCCTCCAGATTACCAACCAAACTCTAGCAGATTACCAACCAAACTCCACCCGATTACCAACCAAACCCCACCAGATTACCAACCAAACTCCATCAGATTACCAACCAAGCCCCACCAGATTACAAACCAAACTCTAGCAGATTACCAACCAAACCCCACCAGATTACAAACCAAACTCCACCCGATTACCAACCAAACTCCACCAGATTACCAACCAAACCCCACCAGATTACCAACCAAACCCCACCAGATTACCAACCAAACTCCTCCAGATTACCAACCAAACTCCACCAGATTACCAACCAAACCCCACCAGATTACCAACCAAACTCCATCAGATTACCAACCAAGCCCCACCAGATTACAAACCAAACTCCAGCAGATTACCAACCAAACCCCACCAGATTACAAACCAAACCCCACCCGATTACCAACCAAACTCCACCAGATTACCAACCAAACCCCACCAGATTACCAACCAAACCCCACCAGATTACCAACCAAACTCCTCCAGATTACCAACCAAACTCCACCAGATTACCAACCAAACCCCACCAGATTACCAACCAAACCCCACCATATTACCAACCAAACTCCTCCAGATCCAGCAGAATTAACTCATATTCCTCTTCATTTCTCATCACTCCTCTCCCTCTCTCTCCCTCTCTCCCTCTCTCTCTCTCTCTCTCTCTCTCTCAGGGGGAGCTGAATGGTCAGATTGAGGACCCCAATGCTGCAGATCTGGCTCACTGTATCTTCTCTGTGTTGGAGCTGGTAAACCAACTAAAGCTAATAGACATTAATAAACTAATAATCATTAAACCGATTGATAACCTTAAACTGTCTTAAAGCCTGTAACAGAAGGTGTGTGTGTGTGTGTGTGTAGGTGGTGAGTGTGTGTGAGGATGATCTCCCTCCCTCTGTGATCGCTCCTCTGCTGGAGCCGGAGTGTGTTCGCTTTCTGAGTGAAGAAGCCTCACCTGAGGAGGATCAGCTGTGGCAGTCTCTCGGAGACGCCTGGAACATCCCCAGGTAACACCTTCTCCATCATCATCATCATCATCATCCTCTTCATCATCATCTTCATCATTATCATCCTTTTTTATCATCATCATCTTTATCCTCATTATCATCCTCTTCCTCGCCATCATCATCATCATCATCCTCTTCATCATTATCTTCATCTTCATCATTATCATCCTTTTTTATCATCATCATCTTTATCCTCATTATCATCCTCTTCTTCGCCATCATCATCCTCTTCATCCTCTTCTTCATCATCCTCTTCATCTTCTTCATCATCCTCTTCATCCTCTTCTTCATCATCCTCTTCATCCTGTCCATCTTTATCATCCTCCTCATCATTATCATCCTCTTCATCCTCTTCATCTTCTTTATCTTCTTTATCTTTTCATCATCATCATCATCATTATCATCCTCTTCATCCTCTTCATCTTCTTTATCTTCTTTATCTTTTCATCATCATCATCATCATCATTATCATCCTCCTCATCTTTATTGTCGTCATCATTACGATGATTAATGCGGATGGCTACCTGTGTTTACCTGTTTGATTGTTTTACCTGTTTACCTGCCTTTAACTGTCTTTACCTGTTTCTGGGAACTTATTTACTTAATTTAACCTCTTTAACTCTGTTTATCTATTTAACTGCCTTAACCTGTGTTCACCTGCCTTCAGTTCTAGTTACCTGTGTATCTGGATTTACCTGTTATTGCCTGCTTACTTGTTTGTATGTGTTTACCTGTGTTAACTGTTGGTACTTGTTCACTTGTGTTTATCTGTGTTTACTCGTTGGTATGTGTTCACCTATGTGAACTTGTGTTTTTCTGTTGGCATTTGTTTACCTGTGTGGACCTGTGTTTACCTGATGGTACTTGTTCACCTGTGTGGACCTGTTGTTACCTGTGTTTAGCTGTTAGTACGCGTTTACCTGTGTTTACCTGTTGGTACATGTTCACCTGTGTTTACCTGTTAGTATTTGATCACCTGTGCTTACCTATGTTATCTGTTGTTACCTGTGTTTACCTGTTAGTACTTGTTTACCTGTTGTTACCTGTGTTTACCTGTGCTTACCTGTGCTTAACTGGTTCAGTACGAAGTGGCCTGAGGATGATGATAAGATCCCGACCTTCACGCCGGTGTTTAACGATGGCTGGGAGCCGCCAGAGATCACACACACCGAGAGAAAACCTACACACACACACACACAGCGGCAGGACAGCCAGCGGTCTGCAGGAGCACAGGTACACACACACACACACAGAGAAACACATACACACAAAGACAAAACATTTTTTTAAATGTCTTCATACCTAATGTGTGTGTGTATATATATATGTATATATATATGTGTGTGTGTGTGTGTGTGTGTGTGTGATTTAGAGTACCAGTTCATGGCAGATTCCAGAGCCCAGGTAAGATTATTATTATTATTATTTAATCCACATTAAAGATGCTCTGACCACCATCAGCTTTACCAACCCTGACTGTGCCCTGCTGTGCGTGTGTGTGTGTGTGTGTGTGTGTTACAGCCCTGAGGAGCTGCCTCTCAGCTCGATGTGTGTGTTGAGTGACTTCAGAGCGAGGAACGATCGAGAGCTGAGTGTGAATAAGGGGGAAACAGTGGAGGTCAGTTCATTAAAATCACTTTACCATATAAATATATAAATATATATACATATACAGCACCGGTCAAAAGTTTGGACAGACCCTCTTCTTCTTATTCAATGCTTTTATTTTTTTTTATTTTTTTTATTCCTACATAGTAAATGAATAGTGAAGATCACGTTGAATTAATTTCTCAAAAAATCTCTAGGAACATAGGCGTAATTAGACGAATCAAATATATTTTACCTCAGCATATACTCCTTAATCTGTATGATTCAATGATTTATCCATACCTGTCATACTGCAATATCATTTGGGCTAGTACCTTCAAAAGTAATCTCACAGGCCTTCATATTCTCCAAAAACGATATGTTAGAATGATCACCTCTTCTCCATTCACTGCTGCCTCTCGCCCTCTGTTTGTGAACTTAAAGATTTTAAATGTTTATGAAATTAATCTTTTTCAAACAAGTCAATTCGTTTTCTTGTTTAAACAAAACCTCCTACCTGACTGTGTTCAAAACTTATTCCTATTCAACACTGTACCAGAGCCTCTGACAACCTACACTCCGCATTTTACAGAACTACATTAAGTCAATTCACAATTTCACACAGAGGTCCTCGTATTTGGAACTGTCTACCACACAATCTAAGAACTTGCAATAATCTTATTTCTTTCAAAAAGCTCACTAAAGGATCAGTTATTACCTAAAGCTGTATTACTTTAAACATCCTGCACTACTATTTGTGACTACCTATCAATGTTATTGTCTTTGTTACTGTCATTATTTGTATTCCCTTCTTTTCTCCCCCCCCCCCCCCCCCCCACTCCCACTTCCTAATCTCCTTTACTTCATTTTTTTATATTTACCTAAAATATAATTCATTTAAATACAATGGGAAAGTGCCTAGTACAAGCCCTGCTGGCTTTTTTGTACTCTCCCTGCACTGTTTGTATTACTACAACTTTTTGTCTTTATTATGTTTTCTTGGTGTATTGTTCATAATCAATAAAAAAATATATAATAAAATAAAAAGTGATCTATCAGATTATGAAGGAACACATAAGGAATCATGTAGTAACTTAAAACAGTGCTAAACAAACTTAAAATACTCTGTGAAGAAGCATTTAGATGTTCTTATCTGAGGAGTTGAGCTGTTAACTTTAGTGGTTTCTGAAGCTGGTAACTCTAATGAATTTATTCTGTGCAACAGAGGAAACTCTTGCTCTTTTATCCTTTCCTGGGGCGGTCCTGATGAGTGCCAGTTCCATCGTTATAATGTTGTTTATGATGGTCTTTTTGCGACTGCACTTGAGGATACTTTCAAAGTTCTTAAAATTCTTCTCTTTATATTGACTGACATTCATTTTTTCTTAAAGTCATTTTTTTTACCTTACTTAGTTAGAGGAGAACTCTGATGTAAAATGGACTTGCTGTAGTAAAACTTTTGCACATACATCCGTCCTGGGGTGGTCCTGATGAGTGCCAGTTCCACCATTATAATGTTGTTTATTATGGTTTTGTGATGATTGCACTTGAGGATACTTGAAATTCTTCTTTTTGTATGAATTGTCCTTCATTTTTTAATTAACAGAATTATTTTCTTAATTTAGTTGAGTAGTTGTTTCTTCTCATAATCTGGATCCGAACATTACTCAAATATTCACTATTCACTGTATACCTGTAACTCTACCTCTTCACTACTTTACTTTAACTGATGCTCTCAAACACTTTATTAAGAGACAAGAAATTCAAGTAATTAACTGTGTGTGTGTGTGTGTGTGTGTGTGTGTTTGTGTGTAGCTGCTGGACATGTCTAAGCGCTGGTGGAAGGTGAGGAATGGGCGTGGTCAGGAAGGCTTCGTCCCTAATAACGTTCTCAAGTCCACTGAGAATGAGGACGCACAGGTATGTACACAGATACATACCTGTATCTTTATATTGCATCTCTCTCACACACACATTTATACACTTTATCAGTGTAGTGATGTGTGTGACGCCCCCTACAGGAAGCTGACAGTAACCCAGTTCTGAACAGGAAGTCAAAGCCGGAGGATGTGAAGGCGTGGCTGGAGTACAAGGGCTTTAATAAAATGTAAGTATCTGATTCACTCTGTACAAATACATCAATCCGGCTTCTCATCGTTCAATAAAACCCCAATCCAGATAAATCTCTCCATCCAGATAGAGTGAATCTGATTGTGATTGGATGTAGAGAAGAATAAACATGTACCATTCTGACTCCCTATTGGTTTATGCTGTATACTATATGAAGAAGATCCGTGTAGAGACTCAAGAGAACTAAACTTATTTTATATATTTACATTCTACTGTATGTAAAATATATTCATATTTAATAAAAACATATATGCAGCTGAAACACTAGAGAACAGCCTAGTGCAAAATCTCACATTTTATTATCAACATTATAATTTTAGTCATTATGGCTTTTAGTAAAATGTGTTTTTTGGAGGGGGGGGGGGTTAATAGTGCACTATAGGACTCTGTGGGCGTGGCCTAAGCTTTTGTTCTTAATGGCTTTATTTTTTCTCCTTACATTACTTTTAATTTTATACTTTAAGTATAAGTTTTGAAACCAGTACTTTTACTTTAAATTAAAGAGTAAAAAGCTTGAGTTGATTCTTCTTTAACTTCTACAGAAGTATTTTATTAAATGCTAGTATTATATATATATATATGTGTGTGTGTGTGTGTGTGTTTCAGCACGGTCAGGTGTTTGGGGGGTCTCAGTGGGCCGATGTTGTTGGGGATGACCCGGGATGAGCTGAAGATTGTCTGTCCTGAGGAAGGAGGACGAGTTTATTATCAATTACAGAACGTTAAATCAGCACTCGCTGTGAGTACACAAACTCTCTCACACACACACACACACATAATAATAATGGGATATTATACCAGTTAGTTCCGACCCTGCAATGTGATTGGTTGATAAACGTTCTATGAGTACCGTTATCAGCCGGTAATGCACTGTAACTAACCCAAGCTCTCCATGTATTACTCCGCCACATACAGGTAACCTGGCAACGATGCAGCGCTTACAAACCAAACAGCACAGCTACAAACAAAGCAGCAATGGAACTATTTTAACTGGCGGAGTTTTTATAACCAAACAGATCCTATTTTCTCCCCCTCTTTAACTCTTTAAAATCTTTCAATAAACAGTGATAATAATGGAACTGTGGTATAAATATATTGCAATAAAACACTCAAGGTTTGTGCTATAACGTGTAATATTGGCACTGCTGTGCTGGGGTTGTAGATCAGTAATAGATCAGCACAGCAGTGCAAATATTACACGTTATAGCATGAACCTCGAGTGTATTATTGCGATATATTTATACTACAGTTCCATTATCACTGTTTATTGAAAGATTTAGAGAAATACACGGAGAGCTTCGGTTACAGTGCATTACTGGCTGATAACGGTACTCACATAACGCCTCTTAGCCAATCACATTGCAGGCTCGGAACTAACTGTAGTATATTGTACGTTATAGCACAAACCTTGAGTGTGTTATTGCTTAAATATAGCTGATAATAATGTGCTGGAATTCTGTGTGTGTGTGTTTGTGTGTATGTGTGTGTGTGTGTGTTTGTGTGTATGTGTGTGTTTGTGTGTGTAGATGGCCAGAGAGGTGAGTCCACTGGTCTGAGAACAATAAAGACCAAACACACAGGCAGTGTGTGTGTGTGTGGAATTCTGGGGGACCTCTGGGCTCAGGTGAGCTCAGGTGTTCTCAGGTGAAGCTGGACTGAATCACCTGCCGGACTCAACAAAGCTACTTAATGGACCTGTTTAATAAACTACAGCCAAACAGAACATTTTCCAGCTGCATTTCTGTGTGTTCCTGTGTATGTCCAAACTTTTGACTGGTACTGTATGTATTTGAATTTGCATTATGTATATTTTTTATATTTGACTTTTAATAAACTTGAAATATTTAAGGGTATAATTCATACAGTGAATAAATCAGCTGTTAAAAATACATTTAAAAATAAATAAGATTTTAATTTAAAAAAATCATTCAGATCCATATATTTTAGATACATAAATTTTAAAATATCTACTGAATGTTTCACTTTTAGCCAGATTTTGTATTTGTATTTTGTAAGTTTTGAATCAAAGGAAAAAAAAACTTTTAGAAAACATTAAATAGAACCAAGTAGTAATTATTAAAAGAAAGCATAAGGAAATAAAATATAAAATAATTAAAATAAGCTTAACTTAGCTTATTAAGATTAGATTTCAACTAAAATCAATTGAATAATCATTGGCACAAGAAAAAAAGTTTATTTAGTTCAGTTTAGTATTAATGATTATTAATTACTTTTTCTATACTGCTGATAAATGAAAGCTCTATAGAGTAAGATTATTTAGGTAAGGGTGTAACGCATTTTATAGAGTATTATAATTACATTATGTAACAGTATAGTTACAGTACTAATATTGAACACCAGGTTAGCCCTTATGTATGATGACCGGTAAATCTATACTTAATGTAATGTATTTATTTATCATCACTAGATTACGTATTTAAATCATAATGTGGATGAAAAAAAATCAGTCTGAAAAAACAATAATAATATAACAATAACAATAACAATAATAATCTCATTTAATCTGGAACATCTACAAGATTTTTATGCATGTTTTTTTTTATACAAATGAACTGTTTTCTTTATCAGGTTTGCAAAAATAAATTGTGAATTAATTTAATACAGTATAAGATGAATATACAGTGTTATGTATATTTGTATTTTTTATTTTGTATATTCTGAACGCATAAGACTAAATAAATGAATTTTGAAACTTGAAATGACCTGGATCTGATGATCATGTTGATCTGTAACACACTGTTAATAAATCCAGATGTGATCAATGACTGTATACTGTATATAATGGATTAATATAATGCTTCTATTATTTTCTGTTTTATAGAAATAAAGCCAAAAAACTGCTATATTGTTGAATTTGGAACCAAAGTCAGTGCAGTAGAGACTGACCATAAGCGGAGCCAGAATTACTGTACTTATGTATTTGGTAGAACTGCATCTGTCTCTCAGACCAAGTGTCTCAGACTGCCTTCATTGAGCTTTTACAGTGCAGCCTAATTAAACAGAGGCAGAAATAAGTTTTTTTTAATGGATACTCAATTTGTCCAGTGTGTGGTTTATGCATATTATTTTGAAATTGTGTAATAAATGTAAAAAACTATAGTTTTAAGTAAAGTTAAAGCACTTTTTATCAAGAAGACGGTGTGTATGTGCTGCAGAGAGGGGGTGCTTTTCATGGCGGGGGTTCAGGTAACATGACTATTTTTCATTATTTCTTATGAGTCAGCGTAGCTTAGAACAGCATCGTTGGTTTTTCCATTTTCTAAAAAAAATCTAAAAAAAGTTAAAGCCAAGAAAAGACGTACGTGCGCATTCCCGAGAGGTGGTGCTTTTCCTGGCGGGGGTGCTGAATTCGGCACAACACCAGAATATAAACGAGCTGAAATGAAACAGGATTAACAAGGCTATTTTTAAAATGTAAGGAACAGAAAGTTCAGATAATGGTACTCTGCTATCTAGAACATAATAAAAGAAACGTTAATGGTTTAAATATGTGGTGGAAGTGCAAACACACACACACACACACACACACTGATCTCTGAGTAACCAGTAATGCTGGTGAGTTATTGAGCAACACAGGGGCTGACTTTGACCCATGGTGCAGTGTGTGTGTGTGTGTGTGTGTGTGTGTGTGTGTGTGGAGGAAAAACTAAGAGATAACATAAATATTTTTGGTATTAGAAGAACATAATTTAAGACTGTAAAACTGTAAATAATAAAACTAATCAGACATAAAACATTTTCTTGCTGTATGAAAAAATGCACTGTTAGTATGTTTGTTTGTGTATGTGTGTGTGTGTGTGTGTGTCTCTCTCTCTCAGTGTGTGTATGTGGGTGGGTATTGGGTGTGTATGAGTGTGTTACAGTGTGATAAACAGTTGAGGAGTGTGTGTGAGGGCTGTATAACTCCAGGACTGTAGATAACTATATATAAATCAAATGCACAGCTACACTAGCTTTATCATACAGCTATTATTAGCAATTATATTTACAGAAATGTGAAATATTGTTTTTATTGCTGTTTTTAGCCACATTTCGGTGGAAAACAGTTGTAATCAGTTGTTTATTAGTTGAATATGGGCTGAGGCTGCTCTGTTAATCCGCTCTGTCTCTTTAAATGTGTTTTTTTAGTTTTTTATTCGGTTCCCCTTTTTTTTGCTTCTCAAACTTCCAGGAAACCGATCAGATCAGCTGCAGCCCTTCGCCTCGAAAACACACCCGTTTTACGACACGCCCCGCCTCCCCCGCGCCGGGATTGGCCAGCACCTCGCACTTCTGATTGGTGAGCGGAGAGCGAGAGTGAGCGCTTAGCCAATCGCAGCGAAGGAGTGGCTGAAAACGGGCGGGAAATAAAAGCAGACTCCAGCGGAGTTTGTGAGCAGTTATTAACAGTGAGAGCTGTGGAGGAGCGGAGTGCAGAAACAGCGCGAGATTATCTCATTAATTCCTTTAATAAATAAACTCAGGAGAACCCGCAGCACAGGTTCTCTAACAGAACCGTTCCTCAGTTCTCCTGTTCCTTAGTTACAGAGCGGCTAC